>NW_009731465.1:47886-91981 GCF_000703405.1 Apaloderma vittatum | reverse complement strand
CATTCCTGGGCCTTGCTACATTGTACATACTCTAACATGTCTGCTCCGTGTATGTGTTATTTTCAGGACTACATTTTTTTCTGTCTCATCCTATGTATCTATATCATAAAAGTTCATCTGCAGCCCCAGAAATAAAAACACATAGAGTCAGTGGCAAGTGAGGGAGCTCAAATACCCCTTGCCTGGCAATTCCGAGGCTCATCACATGAACAATCAACCATCAAAGTTACACACACACACACACACAGGCACAAGCACGGGGCCACAAGGAGAGGTGGAGGAATAACCTTGTCAGAGACTCATGCTCTCCCAGGGAAGCCTCAGCCTCATGGGCTAACTGTGACACCCAGCACCATGGGCCAGCTGGAGAATACCTTAAAATCCAGGGGTTTGTCACTGCCTATCAAGGTGGGACAGGGAACAGACATCTTGAATTTTTTTGTAACAAGTCTTATGATATCTTTCAGGGGGGAATCACAGGTGTAGAAAAAGGAGGGATAACGGTGGGTTAAGGAGAAAAAGACATGGGAAAACAGAGGGGAAAGGTAGTTGAGCGGATCCAGAGAAGGGCAACAAAGCTGGTGAGGGGTCCAGAGAGCATGTCTTATGAGGAGTGGCTGAGGGAAGTGGGATTGTTTAGTCTGGAGAAGAGGAGGCTGAGGAAAGACCTTGTCACTCTCTACAACTACCTGAAAGCAGTTTGTAGTGGAGGGGGGGGGTGGTCTCTTCTCCCAAGTAACTAGTGATAGGACAAGAGGAAATAAGCTAAAGTTGTGCCAGGGGAGGTTTAGGTTGGATATTAGGAAAAATTTATTTACTGAAAGACTGGTGAAGCATTGGAACAGGCTGCCTAAGTAACTGGTTGAGTCACTGTCACCAAATGTGTTCAAAAAATGTAGCACTTCAAGACGTGGTTTAGTGGTCATGGTGGTGTTGGGTTGACGGTTGGACTTGATCATCTTAGAGGTCGCTTCCAAACTTAATTATTCTATGATTTTATAAAAGGAGACAGGCATATGTAAACCAGCTGGTCAGTGCACTTCCCTGTCTGTGCCAGCATCTGGAAAGGGGTTGCAGCTTCAAGGGTTTGAAGATCCACATGCCAGCATCTGGACAGCAAGGATCTGGGCCCAGCTCTATGGAGTTGACCAGCTCTCTAAATCCAGCTCTAAATCAGTCTAAACTGTCTAAACCAGTCTCCTTAAGTCATGAGAATGGATCCTGGAGCTTGGTTTCTATTTTGAGGCATAGATGGACATCTTTCAACAATGGCAAGACATATGAAAAAATGTTCCACAAATGAGAATATATTTATGTTCTTCTACATGAAAAAGAAATTCCTGGAGAACAAAAGAAGGGCACTTCTTTGACTTATTTTACAAACTTCAAAGTAATACATAATGCTTCTAAAAAGAAATGAAATAGTATTGAAAGCACCAGCTGCAAATTACTTTTGACCTCCTCTGGGGGAATAACAAGAGGTCATATGGACAGTTGGAGACTTTTACAATTTATAGAGTGAGAAAGAGCACTATTAAGATAAGAGCAATCTGCTAAAGGGAGAGATGATGATGAAATCTGAGTGATTAACCAGCCTTGTACACTGCACATTATTTGAAAAATTACTACAGCTCAGAAGTTCAAAGATAAAGCCAATGTGTTATGCTCACCTTTCAATCATCTTTGCAAAGTCTAAGACCTGAATTTTGACATTATACAAGTTTAATTTTGTTATGACAACACTACTGTCCAATTAAGCTGTGTAAAGAATGGAACAATCACACTTCCCAAAATGTAATAAAGTGAATTTTTCTGCCTAGCTAATGTAAACCATCGTATATTCAGCACAAATAATTTATGACTAAAAAGAATTCAAAGTTTTAAACTCTGTCTTCATACAGAACAATTTAGAGGCACAAATCCCTTGACAGGTGCTTGAATATGTTAGTGCAAGATTAAAAAAACAAACAAACACTTCAGTTGTAATTTCCCTTTATTAATAATCTCCACAAAGTGGAAATTTATCTCATATAGGCATCTTTACTTTCTATTAGTCTCAGATTAAGTCAATCTTCTACAGAAAACTATGAGAGTTGGTATTTTTAGGAGCAGGAAAACATGCATATGTGACATGTCTGGATTTGCTACTATACACAGAAAGACAGGTCGTCTAAACACTGAATAAAAATATAATTTACCATTGAGGCTGATTTACCAGATCTCTGGATTAAAAGCAGCATGCTATTTCATTATGTGAAATGTAGATTAGAAACAAGTCACATTCCGAAACAGTCAGCACTCAAAATTTGCAACAGTTGGGACTTTGCTTCTGAAAATTTCCTGAAACTGTGCGGAAGGTGTCTTAATTTTTACAGCATGTGTCAAGTTAATCCCTGACCAACGATGGGGGAAGGTGAGAGGTAACTAACAAAGTTAATTTTACATTTTTATTAAAGTGAAGTGGTATTCATTCAGAATTTTATATTGCTGTTAAGAGTTAGAATACACTGCAGCTATTCTAGAATAGTTAAAAAGTAACCTATATGATGAGAAATAGGCTCCTACAAAAGCTGCAGTGTGTAATGTTAAGAGCAATACATAAGAGACTATAAGGGAAGGAAAACTTTTATGTCCAGCTCTATCCAATGTTGCAATATGTACTGCCAGGAGAACAACAACTTAGCCTGGACTGAACCTTAAGAGGTAGTTTGCAAAGGAAACCACCAATTAATTCTAGGCATAAAATATATATATCCCCTTAAAATTACAAAGAAGGTTCTCATAAAGTAAATTTCAGACATATCTCTTTCTAAAGGACTGAAGTATCAAATTAAGCCCTTCTATTTCCAATAAGACATGAAACCAATATTTTTCTTTTCCACTTTTCATCAAAACTAGTTTTCTCTTCAATACTGAACTGCCAATTTTTCTTTAACTCTTAGGTTATCCACGGTGAAGGGAATATTTCTGTCTTTGACAACAGCACCCTAAATTTTGTCTAACATATCTGGAAGAAGAAAGCTCTTTCTTCAGTTTATGTAATTGAAACTATTAAGATAATGACATCTGTGCTAACTCTTTCACTTTTTGAAAACAGCCTTCCATTAAGTTTTACACCATCCTAACACAGTGAAATCTACCTACAAGTGCCATTGTCTCAAATCACAAAGAAATTAAGTCTATAGATAAGTATTCACTTGCACACTTCATGCTGTTTCTCAGTTCAGTTCAGAACTACGACATCATGACAAAGTAACTCAGAATAAAGCTATTGCCATGAAAAAAAAGTCTTGTGTACTTGAATAGCTTTACCAGCTTCTTAAACTTATGTTCCAAAGCATTTTATACCAAAGATGAAAAACTAAAATGAACAGAACCATTTATGGAAGACAATGAGTCTGATGGCTTAAGACCATGAATTGTACTACAAAGGAATATTTTCAAGAGCTTATGTTAACTAATGGATCCTTGTACAACCACAGACCCTACTGATTTTAGCTTACTGCCATAAAATACAGAAATGTTAACTGTGAATCTGTAGTGTAATATATCAAAAATGACACTAAAGCAAAAGTTAATTCAAGGCCAAGTAGAGCAAGACAAAACCAAAATCAAACTACATCTAATTTAGGTCAGTTTGGGCCATGCAGTTCTAGGCTGACTCAGATGTCCAGTGCTTCAAACAACTCTTGACAGAAATACTCTGCATTCTGCAGCACACACTAACCTCATGGACAAATTATCTTATTCTGTATAGCTGGAAGGGGTTCTTTCCCACCCCCAAAAAAGTATATATGGTTTTCCTCAGAGTGATGAAAATTACTGATAGAGCACTGCCTCGCTGGTTTCCCTGCAGGAGAGGCTGCAAAGTTAAGAAGAGCTGCCCAGCAGGAACAGACTTTGCAAAAACAAAGCACGGTGCCTCTTTCAGGGAGTTTATTTCAGTGTGATCCAAAGGACCAACTGCCTGGTAGTGGGTAGAGGGTATCCAGAAGCCTGTTGACGAGTTTAGGTTTTTGTCAGAAAGTCTGCTTCATAAGCTCCAGTGCATGAACTAAAGACTGGTAAATGCAGGGAATTTGCTTCTTCAGGAACACCCATGATCTAAACTGAAATGCCAAAGCATGTGCACTCTAAGTAGTCCAAATTCAAAAAGTACGAGGCACTACACATTTTCTGTGCTGAGTCCACTTGAAGCAGAGGGACACAGACAAGTGCAAGATGTGCTCTCTTTACAGTTCAATAAGCTCCTCTCTCCCAGTCTGCTAATGGAAATGTTTCAATCAAAAGTCTATAGAAAGAACTTCTTGACTGAATCTAAAGGTCAAGGTTATTCACAGGCAATTGAAAATGGAAAGGATTATAATTCTGAAGAATAGAAGTGTGAGGGAGTAATTAGATACGTGATCAAGGGATGCTGTCACTTGTTGGATTGACAGAATATTGATATTTCTACCTACATCCAGACACAATGAAGGTTTTCTTCTGACGTTTTTATGTAATATGATATGTAGCACTCAGATATGCAAAGCAGTGAACATTCCTGAGGAACATAAATCTCCCCAAATCTTGAAGTTATTTTACTTTAAAGAGTTGGTTTTTTCCCCTAGTTAAAAATTATATTTTTGATGAGGCTTAAATATTCAAAATTGCACCCAGAATTTAAAAGAGAAAGCTAGTAAAAACAAATGCATTTTTATTTCAAAAATCATTTTGGCCTCTTTTGTGAAGGTTCTTCTTTCTAAAAGAGTGAATTTTAAAGGGAAAGCTTTCATATACACTAGTTTTCAGGTAGAAAACAATGGATACAAAATACAGGTAAAATAAATTATATTCATGAGACTCATTCTGTACTTTTGCTTTGAGTTTTGGACTGCAACAACATATTTTTCTGCTATCCATCATACTAAAATCCATTTAACACATCAGATGGCAGGATGAAGTTTTTTCTACTTTTGCACATCTAAGGAGTGGTTTTTTTATGTTAGTTCGTTAGTCCTTCATTATGTAGCACCTTTTTCACTAATGATCTCAAAATATTTTATAAACATGATTTAAACCAATCTTGTCAATACTCCTATTATAAAACAAAAAATCTCTTATCCCCCTACAGAAATGATGACATGCAGAACACAGAGTGGTTGCCAGGGCAAACACTGCTGTAATACAATTCAGGGGCCAAAACTGAGAAGTAAAGCCAATGAAGCTTTTAAAAAAATAGCACAGAGCTCTCTACCCGATTTAGCTTTTCCATTGTAATCCACGTTACGTGACAGACTGAAATATGAGTATAAACAACAAACAAACAAATTTGACGTTTAACAATCTGGAAAACCTGAGTCATTTGAGATAATAACACGTGCCATCTCATTTTCCAGGCTATGATCAAACTAACTAAGAAAGAAGCAACAAATTTACTCTGAAGAGAATTCAGTGGGAAAACAGATATATATACTTATATGTAGATATTTTATATTTTAATATAAATCTAAATATATATATTAATACAATTATTAATAAAAACAATACTAAGTCCAAGAGCTCCCTATTTTTGTGAGAATTTATGGCCTACCCTTTTAGATAAGGATTTCTTTTAACTCCTCTATTACCACTGTCTTCAAAATTTTTTTCATCAGTCATAGTTATATATGACATTTAATATTCATTATGTAATGCCACATAACTTACGCTTTACTGCAGAAATTTATAAGGCCAACTCCCAATTTACTCATTTAGATCTAGAATGCACCTACATTCCTATTATCCAATAAAAGCCTTTAGAGTACTGACTGTCTCTCAGGAATTTGCAGATTTTCCCCTTCCCTTTTACAGTCAGAATAGGAATAACTCATTTTTCTCTGCAGCTTTTCTTTAAGCCTTTATGTACCTCCTTCTAATGTGCTAAATACAGGTGTGTCGGCTGACTGGGATGACAGAGGAGAAAGCTCAAAATTTTCCTAATCTCCCCATTTTGGCATCGTCATGGCCCCCATACTTGCCTGCACAGGAGCTTTTATGGAGCAAATGTGGGTCTGAGCTCCCGATATCCCTAAGCAGGGGTGCACCAAAACAGCTGCACTGACATCTGCATGGTCACACTTGGGCATGCGTAAAACAATCCAGAGATTTTATTACAGCTCATGACAACATAACCTAAGTAGTCTGCAAATAGACCGAGGTCGCGGGTTCGATTCCCGCTCGGTCCCCATGTGTTACCTGGTCTAGTTGAGAGGTGGCGTCCCTGCCCATGACAGGGAGGTTGGACTAGATGATCTCTAAGGTCCCTTCCAGCCTAGGCCATTCTATCATTCTATCAAATCACTTCTTTAGGAAAAAACTTGAGCATATATGCGCTGAACTTGGCATAGATAGCACAATTAGCAAAGCAAGCCAGTAATAAAACAATAATAGTAACAAATCAAAATAATAATATCAACAATAATAATAATAACAAAAATAATGATAATTTGGAAAAACAATGGAAGACTGAAGAAATACGAGGAATTCATTTGGACCAAGAGGAGAATGAGGTACATGTTCCTTAGATCTTACCAGTCACAAGGCAAGGGGAGGAAGGGAACAACCAAGGTATCTACATATTCTTTTATTAATGCTTACTTAAGATGAAAGGAAAACAAAATTCAGTCATGAAGTAAATGGGAAGGTTCCCATCACTTTCTGAAAGTGATACAGCAAAATCAGCCGTACAGCTACTTTTAACCTATCTATACAACATTTTGGAAACTAAAAGTTTATTCTGTGCAACAGAGAAACTGAGATGATTCATATGTTATTAAATTAATGCTTCTCATTATACAAAAAATCTAAAATTTACAACCAAAGAATAGAGAACAAACAAACTCCCACAAATGTTTAATTGTGCTTAAAATGCCACAGAATAATTTAGTTTGTACCATCAAAGCTTCCTATCAAATTCACTCCCAGGTCCAAAGCTTGGCAAGCCAAAGTTTTCAAGCCACTGAACCTAGAAACACAGCTAATTAACTGTTTCTTCTGTCATTCACTATAGTCTCAAATTATAAGGAATAACATACAGTATAATAGAATAAAGTCTTCTCTTTTATCCAATTTAAGAAAAGCTTATTATGAAAAACAGTCCCTCACAGGAGGACTTTTTTTTTTCAACCCTATTGAGTTGAAAGGTTTGAGGAATGTCAACAGTACCAAAAGGTTTAATTACGTGAATTCAAATCATTAGCATGTTCGCCAGTTGTATACCAACTGTAAACAAGGAAATTTCTCCCTGGTGGACCAGTACAAATACCACATTTGAAAATGGTTTGTGGATGCTCATCATTGCTGTATGGCCCCCTCACTCCGAAAACACTTGGAAATGTTTGGAAGAAGGTGGCAGAGAGGATGAGCAGAGCTACTCTTGCAGTGGAAAAGCATTGAAGGGACAATGTTTGAAACAAAACAATGAGACAGGTTTCTCCTGCTGCTGAGCCAACAGCTAAATGAAATCATAAGAAATCTCCATCTGGTATGCAACAACACTAAAAATAGCCTGACCTTACTTAGGGATCTATCAGGGTATCAGCTGTGGGTAGCAATGCCAGAGAAAAGTAAGACCATTTTGAATCACCGAAATCTGCAAATTTTTGCTTATTCCAATGTTTAAATTTTGAAAATAATTTCTACATGGCATAAAATGGATTATTTAGCTTTGTTATAGTAAGTACAATGAGAATTATAGTTATTTAAGAAAAAATAGATTTTAATAATAGAAAACATCTTACAGTGGTTTTTTGTTTGTTTTTTTTTATAAAGAGGCATCTCTTTTGCAAAAATGCGTGGACAGCATCAACCAGTTGTCATGATCAAAGATTTTAATGAGATGTATCACTTGCACATACATCCATTTGCCTTTTATTTAATTTAGTTAATTTAGAAATGGGACCCAGATTTGTGGGATGCACACTTGAATGAAAGAATTAAAAGGGCAATCGTCTAAGACTAGAGAAAAACAGCGTATGAGAAAAAGAATGTGATCAGAGGAAACGTGGTTCAATTGGTAAGAGCTAAACATTTCTGCAAGCTCCTCCTGGACTCAAAGTGTGCTTTGAGTCTTGACAACAGGAAATGAATAGCAGGGAACCGGGATGACTCTACAGCAAAGATTAGAACTTCTGGGTGTTTTAGACATGCTACAGTTATGAGAGAGGATTGGCTACTCTATGCCTACTTACATCATGGCTGCTTTTTAGCTTTGGATAGAAAATACCATAATTGAACTTTGATTCTCTGATCCATAAAATAATTTGTCCCTGTAGCATTAAATGGCTTTTTCTGGTAACTGAAAAAGAACGATAAGTTTCAGAAGCTTTAATAACTAGCTAGCTAACTCTAAGGATATTTAAACATTCACCAGAGATGTTCCTGAGCTTTTAGAGTCTTCCTCCAGGCATGTCTGGAAATCCTGATGAGGCTGAAAAGATAGGTGCCTGACTCATGTCCAAGTTTCAAAACAATAATTAAATCTAGCTTTCTGTTATCTCTCTGAATTGATGTGTGCGGGGAAAAAAAATAGGATATATATATGCTATAATTATATTTCCTGTCAAATAAATGATGCGATGATGGCTTCATTGTCATAAACTTATTTCATCCAATTTAGGAAGATTTTCCTCTGCCTTTCCAAACATTTAGGAGAGAGGCAAAGCCCTGTTAATGCCCCACCCTGTCATAGGCTGTGTTATAGGCCTCACAAAGTATTACAGGCTGTACTGGTTCTGGCTGGGATAATTTCCTTCAGAGAATTCCATATGACTCTGTGCTTCAATTTGTGGCTGAAGCAATGTCGGTAACACACCAATGCTTTGGCTATTGCTGAACATAGCTTTGACAGCACCAAGGCTGTAAAAGTTCTTTCCCATTTTGCCCTTCCTTCCCCAACAGCATATTGTCTGAAGGTAGGTAAAGGTTTTGGAGACGCAGTCAGGACAACTGATCCCAAAGATCAAAGGGATATACCAGAGCATGTGACATCCTATTCAGCAATAAAAGCTGAGGGAAAGAAGGAGGAAGAGGGGACATGCATAACTGTGGCATTTGTCTTCCCAAGTAACTGCTATACATGATGAAATTTTGCTTTTCGAGAAATGGCTAACCTGCCAACAGAAAGCAGTAAATTAATTCATTGTTTTTCTTTGCCTGCATGCTAAACTTGCTTTCCTTATTTAACTGTAATTATCTCAACATAAATCTCTTATTGCCTTCTTTTTACTTGCTCTCTGACCCACAGGAAAGGGGAGTGAGAAGAATGTTTGCCTGTTGGCCAGATTCAACCCGCCACATGCTGTCCTTAAACCTGTTTTTGAAAGGTTCACTGAGCCAGGAGGGGATGAACACAGAAGCAAACATGTATCTGGCCAAGTGACTGCAGCACTCTCACAGCAGAGGAAATACCATGAAATGAAACCAAACAAAACCAAACTGAACTATTCCTGAGAACAAGAAGGAAAACAGGCCTCCCATCCCACTCTCCCAAGTGTTTGGTTGGAGGAAGAGGTCATTTGTCCGTGTGTTTTGCTGTCTGTCTCATTCGGGAGAATGTTCAAGCATACAAATCCTGACTAGAAAGAAATGACTGTGAAGCAAAGACCCCATGTCCTGCGGGGCACTATGGTGGTCTGGGCTCAGCAGATATGCTTCACGTTGACATTTCTTCTTGGCTAATCTACCTTGGTAGTGCTGCTGTCCCATACCTAGGCAAATAATTCTTCCCATGTACCCTGTAAGAGCAAGGTGACTAATTCAGAATTGTCTATTTTTACAACAAGCACCTTCTGTTTATTTATCTAGTTCATATCACATGTTGGAGACTGAAACAGCCAACAGACACTTCTCAGCCTACTATCAATATTTCTCTTGAATATGTTTGGTCATTTTTCCTTTTTTTGCTTAAGAGAAAGGAACACTAATATAAAACTGTTATAAAACTGTCTAAGTATTGATAGACTGTGTTATGGGAATAAATCATATTGATTGAACATCTTGTCACTAGTGCAATTGATTCTGTATTTAGGAATTCTAACATCATAGCTGCAGAGTATCCTGGGCACAAGTCCAGCACTGGAAATGAGAACCAGGGCTCACGATGTCCCTCCTGGTAGATCTAGAGAACACTAGGTGTAAAGTGTCTTATTAAAACAGAAGAAAAGACAGGCTCATTGAAAGTGAGACCATAGCAGATGGTTCTGATGTTAGGAAGGAAAACAAGCTTACAAACGATTGGAGGCCTTTTAAGACAGCTGAATATAAATGAACAGAGAAATTTTATTTAACTTTTCCACCCTTCCCAATGGTTGAAGTTCCTGACAAGGAATCCAATTCTCTTCTGCTTTGCAGCAATGTCATTCTTCTAAATTGCTCTTGGCTGTGATATTTACATGTCATGTGCAGAACAATTTCTAAGTTTTATGAATTATGAGAAACAAACAAGCTGGCCAGGATGACCCCTATTAAACTTCCTCATCAGTAGTTTTATAAAAGACATATTCCAGCAATATGATTGGTGTAGGTGGATAAATAATTAGGCCTCATGCATTGATACTGTAAGAAACAGATGTGGACCAAGCACAATAGATGAGAGACAATTATTAGGAGCTTTAAAAAAGATAACTAAGGGGATGAAAGCAGAACAATTAGATACTGGCCAGCTAGCTTCACACTACTTGCTTTTCATGATTCCAATCCTTTAAACCTGTTACTTTCTTTATAATGTATTCACTTTGTCTTTGTGTCCTTTATCGTTAACTATATAATATATTTAAAAAGTGGGAAAACCCCCTAGGCATTGAAGGCAGAAAGAGGAGTGAGAATATGTGAGAGTAACAACTCTGCAGACACGAAGGTCAGTGAGGAAGGAGGGGGAGGAGGTGCTCCAGGCATCAAAGCAGAGGTTCCCCTGCAGCCCATGATGAAGACCATGGTGAGGCAGGCTGTCTCCCTGCAGCCCATGAAGGTGGTGGGGTGTAGATGTTCACTTGCAGCCCATGGAGGACACCATGCTGGAGCTGGTGGATGGCTGTGACTCCATGGGAACCCGCTGGACCTGGTGGATTTTTGTGACTCCATGGGAACCCCACATTGGAGCAGGCTCCTGGCAGGATCTGTGGACCCATGGAGAGAGAAGCCCACACCAGAGCAGGTTTCTGCCAGCACTTGTGACCCCACAAGGGACCCACACTGGAGCAGTCTGCTCCTGAAGGACTGCACTCCTGGAAAGAACTCACATTGGGGCAGTTCATGAAGAACTGTCTTTCATGGGAAGGACTCACGTTGGAGAAGTTCATGAAGAATGATCTACGAGAGGGACCTCATGCTGGAGCAGGGGAAGAGTGAGGAGTCATCCCCTTGAGAAAGAAGGAGTGGCAGAGACAACATTTAATGAACTGAGCACAACCCCCATTCCCCATCCCCTGCACCACTCAAGGGGAGGAGGTGGAGAAATCAGGAATAAAGTTAAGTCCAGGAACAAGGGAGGGATGGGGAGAATGTGTTTTTTTAAGATTTGGTTTTAGTTCTCATTGCCCTTCTCTGATTTGATTGGTAATAAATTCAATTAATTTCCTCAAGTGGAGTGATCTCCTTGCCCTAATCTCAACCCATGAGCCTTTCACTGTATTTCCTCTCCCCTGTTCATCTAAGAAGAGAGAGCGATAGAGTGGCTGTGGAGGGTACCTGGACTCCAGCCAGAGTCAAGTTGCTGCGATGTTGAAGTCTAAACTACAAATTATGTGTAAATATGATGCTATAATTCACTCCAGTGCACTTATCATTCCCGATTTCTTCTAGAAAAGCTTACTGTGTAACCATAAAAGGCATGATTAATTGTAAGATTTGTTTATAACTTCTGCACAAATACTGAACAGAATTTCTGTAGGAAAAATAAACAAATTTTATCTATTAGTAAAAAAATAATACTTACATAAGGGATTGTGTCCAAGGTGTCTGTGTTGACAATTATAGGTGCCGGGCTTGCCTGAAAGGTAAGAGAAAAGAGAAAATAAATTTAAAAATCTGAAATTTATTAAGACTGAAATGCCCATAATGATACATTAAGTTAAAAGTATAAAAGTCTGTCTTCCCATTGAATTCACATCATACAACAGTGCACAAGTCTGGGTACTGTTCAATCAATTAAAGATAAAGGAAATAGATTTGCAGGATCCAAATCACTGCTCACTCATGTCTTTGTTTTCAATTTCATTAGGCTTTGGATCACATCCTGAACATATAATAACAAGTCATTCATCTTTGAGTAGAACAATAAGAAACATGATGAATACAACTTATGATTAGAGGACCCTGGGGGTGAGGGTTTCAGCTTCCCTTACCTCTACCCTTTGCGTCTGAGCAAAACTGAGATGATCAGCTGATCTTCAGAGAGGATTTATTTACACTACTTATCAGTATTATATAGGTAGGCAGTATATGTATATGCACATATACTATGACATTTATGAACAGACGTTCAGTCTGAAATATAAAATATAAAATCTTAAAAAAGATTTGTGAACCTGTAAAGCTGCTCAACCCAGTATTTATCGATGAATCCCATACCCAGGTCGTTTCCAGCCACCTTGAATGCCCCTAACTTCTTCTTATTCCCACGTCAAAATTCAGTGGCAGTGACTCCAGGCCGAGCTCTGATTTTGACCCAGCTGCATAATCTTGGCTCAGACTCTGGAGAAAACCATACTGAGAAATTGTAGAGTAGAGCTACACATCGTAAGTAAAACGTCAGACAGGGGCAAGATAGCTGCCACGGGACTGTAAATAACTCAAGGACTCAGAAGGAGGTGGATCAACATGTAATCAGTGTAGTACAAGAAATGATGGAAGGCCTGAGTAATGCCTGTTTGGCATCATATTGGGCTGATGTATCATATCGGGCCGATGAACACACTACTGCTTAGCATAGTACATCATTAGTTCTATTTATAGGGGGTCGGTTAGCTCAGTCCATTGAGTGTGGTGCTGATAACACCAAGGTCGCGGGTTCGATTCCTGGTTCCCATATCTTGCCTGATCTAGTCGAGAGGTGGCGTCCCTGCCCATGACAGGGAGGTTGGATTAAATGATCTCTAAGGTCCCTTCCAGCCCAGGACATTCTATGATTCTATGACCTGCAATGTGTATTGGCCAATGAATGACTGTATTTTAAACTTGTACAGACTACAGGGTGTCTTTGTTCATGGTAGGCATGATTACAGAACTATTGCACACCCTGATCATATTTCCATTGTCAACTATTCATTGTAGGATTCCAAAACCTGACAACCCAAATTAAAAATCTAACATTACTGTAACAATTGAAATACTTTGAGAATACTACAGTTTATTTCAAATTTTGGTGTAGTTATTGAATGATAATTCTGTATGCAAATTGTATCTTGTTGCACAACATCTACTGATGATTAATGCCTTTATTTCTACTCAGCTGTGTAACCTGTGAATAAAAACTCAAAATAAAATGCATACAATTTGCTGTATATACATTTCATGGCATGTACCAGTTATAGAATCATTGGACTGGAAAGGACCTTTAAAGGTCATCTAATCCAACACTCCTGCAGTAATCAGGGACATCTTTAACTAAATCAGGTTGCCAGTTATCATACTTATTATGCATTACTTACCACTGGACATTTTAGAGTGATAGATAAAAGCTGAAGGCCATATGATTACAATAATTTGGGATTTAGACATATAGAGTTATTTATGACTATTATTGCTGACGGTTACACAAAATATTTCCTTTTTAGAATCATAGTTTTATATACATGAATGCGTAGCTCCACATATTTAAAGACTTCTACCTTTGCAACAAGAAGAAAAAGATTTTTTTTTTACAGTATTGATTTTATCTTCATTTTGTTTTTACATACTGTGACAAGGTCTAGTACCAAATATAAACAAAGTTTGCAATCTTCAGCATGTGTCTTTCCACTGCTTTACAAAAAAATAGAAATCTATCAAAATCGCATATTTCTTTCAGAAGTCATTTTCCAAAGCATTCTCACCCTACCACCAATCACTTCCAACCCTTTGAGGAGCAAAGCCTCATACTCATGCTAGATTTTCCTGGAGAAACTGAAAGAGATTTTTCAACCAGAAGCTAGTAATTGTGGGAATACTATAAAAATAATATTTAGGGGACTTGGAATTTCTTTTGAAAACTCAGTTACTCCTTTACTTTCTCTTACAAGCAGAACCTGGACTTCCTTCACGCTATCAGTTGCACTCGCTTTCAGATCTTTCCCAGCCTTTCTGGAGCCCCGTTTCAGTGTTATACCACCCTCACCGAGGAAAGTTTTCTCTTACATCTAATCAGAACGACTGCAAGGGCACGTGGCTGACTCCTGTGTAACTTGTTCTTCACCTTGCAAAGCTGCTGTCTCTCTGGGCTATGCCTGGAAATGCTGCCTCTTTTATTCTGTCCAGGTGCCGGAACTTGTGCCTATTGTCATTGAACTTTGTGAGGTTCCTCTCAGCTCATTTCTGTTGCCTATTGCGATCCCTCTGAACAGCAGCTGTCCAACCTATCATTTGCCCTGCCCAGTCTGGTGTTATCTAGAACCTTGCTAACAGTGTACTCATTTTGGTTATTAATGAAAGTGTTAAGAAGCGTTAGCACTGTTATCAACGCTGCAGAAACACCGCAATTAACCTGCCATCAATTGCTGAACTTTGGATTGCTGACCACTGCCCTTTGGGTCTAGTGGTCTAGCTAGTGTCCCACTCATCTTCTAGTACATCCATCCATTCACTATCTCTCATTCAGCTACAAGACTGAGAATATGTGCTGAAATCCTTGCTAAAATCAAATCAAATGATTGATTTCCCCTTGTCCACAGTTCTAGTCATCACAGAAAGCTGTGAGGTTGGCAAGGCACAATTTACCCTTCACAGAGTGATCTACATCTTTGTAATCACCTGTTTCTGTCCTTCATGAGCCTTGACAAGGCTTCCCAGAGACACTCACCAGGATGTCTCCATTTTTTGGCTTCCTACTTAATCTTGACCTCAAGGTTCTCACTTGGTCCATCACCCCTTCCACAGTGTAAGTCTGAGCATTTAAGCTCCTCTTTCAAATAGTGTGATCATTCCCTGTTTAGCCTTCCTACATAGCCAGCAAAGAATTGGCTTGCAAGCCAAAATGTCTTTCAGAGGTCACCTTAACACAGTGCTTACTGCATTCTTTACTGCCCAGTAAGAGAACTTCAACGATCAAACTGATGATTTCCTGCTACTACGGTATTCATCCTGATCAGACAGATGGGCAAGAGAAAAATTCACAGAGCAATAGTTTCAGGTGGGTATAGTAACTGTAACTACTCTCTCACAACTGATATCATCAGTGCATTCTCCCTTCCTGTTGCTCCTGTTCCTATTTGTCCTGCAAGTGCATATGTGGTGATTTGTGGGCTGGTGGTTTTTTTTCGTTTTTTTTACTTTTTTTTTGACTGGGAAACTGATTTAATAAAAATATCTTGCTTCAGCCTCTCTAACATACGGTAATTTGAAGAACACTGACCTCCTGAGCTACAAAATTTCATTTAAGTGCAGGAAACGGCGATGATTTTATTACTTGTGTCCTGTTTGTAGCTCATACTTTAAATCATCCAGAGTTGAGAAGACAGTTTGCAACCACTGGAGAGAGCCCTAAATATAGCGTTAGCTACATAGTACGCAATAGCATCAAAATAGTCCTGTAATCACTGTGAAGATACTCAGGGGATAGGTCAAGAGATGACCAGTAGCAACAGGGAGTCAGAAGGATTTTACCTTCCAGGATGATGTGTCCATATCTATTCTGACTTAAAAACACGTCGCATGCACTGATACATCAAATTCTCAGCAAAGATACCCAGATATCTGCGCACTTCTCACAGAGAACATTGACAAATCTATCACAGCAGTTCATCAGTTCCTCAAGAATAATTTCATTTGTGCATAAATTAATAAATGAATGCAAAAAAAAATTTCTTGATTCTCTTGAGAATCTCTGCCTACAGTGTCTTGGAGACAGCACTGCCTCTTATCTGTCACAGTCTATATACCCACACATATATCAGCTATCTTAGTTCGAGACTCTGTGAGAAGAAGAAATGGTTTTCTGAAAGGCAAAGATAATGGCTTTATTCCTAGCTCTGCCCTTTGATCTGCTCCATAGTGTTAAATAAGACATTTAATTACTCTCTACCTAACTTTTGCTAGATATAAAACAACTGTAGCGAAACTGGCTTAATTTGGTCAAAGATTTGAGAGAGGTGATGGTTGGCAAAAACTAAATAATCTCTCTATATGTAAGGAGTTTTCAAATTGTACACGTTTGATTGCCTAGCTTGCAGGATGGATTCAAATCAGTAGTAATTAGTTAATGAAAGAGACAGCCCTTTCTAAAGCCAGGTATCATGCAAAGGGCTCCCAGACTACAATAAGTTTCTAACGTTGGAAAGAATTCTTCATGAACGTATTCACAATTCTGCAGCTGCAAAACAAATACAAACCAATTATTAAAAGAATGAATTTTGCTAAGTGTAGACAATTGAGTGATCCTGTTTTCCCCGTTTCTCACGCAATTTCTTGTCTGCCCTCATCCTTACCTATATATTAAGCATTATGTTATGCTGACAATGTACCGTGCAGGCTGTCAGGCTTATAACTACTGCTCCCTGCACAGACCTTTTTCCTGCCCTCGACTAGAAGCAGTGCTTTCAGCTGAGGCATCTCTGTGCTTTGAAGAAAAGACATCACACTGACAGCTGCAGTGACAGATTGGCATAGCTGAGACAAAACTTGAATAGCTTTATGGAAAGAAAAGAAGGAATTATTTTTTTCTTCTTTTTCTTAAAGGACTTGTGCGCAACAAACTTTGCTTCCACAAATATAGATGAGATTGTTGTGCTTGCAGCCAGTCAGGGAGTCTAGTTGCTTTTCCACCAAAAGCACAACTTAAAAGCACAATACAGTGAAAGTACTTGAAAGAGAACAAAAAGGCACAAGGTCTAGTTCATGAACATTTACTCTGCTACCAAGTTCCCTACAAGTGTATGACATGACTCATACCTCTCAGACAAGATGAACCTTCCTTCTACCATGAGTGCCAGCATTATCCTGGTTGACTGGTTTTGCTTACAGCATTCATAGTTCTGTAGACTATTGTATTATATTGAATTTCACTCCTTTTCAACTCCTTGTTTTACCTTTTCCTACTATGTGGTGCGGTATTCAGTGTCAGGCAATGAAAATACTTGCATAGGTATATGGTATATGCTCATTGCAGAGGGGTTGGACTAGTTGACCTTTAAAGGTTCCTTCCAACCCAACACATTCTATGATTCTGTGGTAACTATTCTTTGAATAATGAGCACAGAACATAACTTCTTAACCAGAAAATACTAAAACAAGTATGTGTGATCATTCTGAAAGTCTCCTACACTTATTCTTAGCTGCAATTTTGATTCAGAATTCTCAACTGCTCGATTTCCTGTTAAGGAACTATCATTACCTATGTTATTACATTTAAATAAACTTGAAATAAGGGGACGATGAAGTTTAGAGTAAAAAACAGTGTCTGTATTACCATTTAAAAATTCAGTTGTCAGTAGCTTATTAGCACCTTTTGCAGACACCTGCCTCTGTGGACAGTATGTCAGAATAAAGGGCTCATCTTTCCAGGTAACCAGCCCTAAATTCTAAAACACTCTATGGAATACTCATCTGGAGTTTTAGTTTACTTCAAAATGCTAACATTTTGTGTTTCGGTAGCACAAAATGGAGCAGCTCCAACATTTGTACATGAATAGGGCATGCTGCATCTCTCAGATTTAACGTGTCAGACATAATTCGCTAGACTCTGAGTTTTAAGAAGGTAACACTGAATTAGTTAAATTAATTTCATATTTTCAAAAGTTTCCTTTCACAACTGCAAGAAATAGATTTACATTGACACACAATAGTAGGAAATAATAAATGGTAATTTAGATGTCAAAACAGTAATTGTGTAGCATGCTATGAGGCCTTAAGATCACAGAACACACAGAATTTTTGTCATATTTACCACTGAATTACAGACTGTAAAACTAAGAGGGAGAAAAAGTAATTTGCTTGTTATTAAACAGAAAATATAAAAGATATGGAGCCTTTCTGAATATCTAAAGAACGACTCGTCAGCAAACAATCCTACCTCTACTTAGAGACATAAAACAGAAGTTAAAAGCACCTTTGCTTGCAGGCCGCAGCTGTCAAGAATAGAAGAAAAATGCCTCAAAAAATCCTCAACACCCTTCCTTACCTGTATAATGCAGCTTTATAAAAAGTCATTTAATTTAAAGGCAAATAGTGCCTTTCAAAGAAGGTGGCCTTATTTTTGAGCTTGGGGGTTTGCATTGGTTTTTACTTAATCTCTAGGAATAATTTCCTATTTGAAATTGTATTAGCTGTGACACTATTTAAACAAAAAAGAATTTAGGAAAACCTAACACTTCTGTGTGGATCCACAGATTGCCAGAGGAAACGGCAAGAAAGCACCTCCTTGACAGTTGTTGAAGCTTCACCTGTGCTGACGGTGCCAGTCAGCAGCTTGAATTAGCAATGATTAACATAATGGCAACTTTTTGCCCAATATCGGATCCAGTGAAGGACACAGAAATGTCAATGGGAAAGGCTCTATAGAGAGTGAGGGATAATTATGGTACATCTGAATTTCCAGTGAAGATATTATTCAACTAAATGTTATTATGCATTAAATTTTGAGGTGATAACTTTCCTACTGCTAGAGAGGGTGGATCCATCTGTCTCATTCTAGGGTGCCAAGTGCCACACTAAGACTCACACAGAGGTCCCATTACCACATCTCTACTGACTCACAAAAGAAATTAATGCAAAGTACCTTACACCAAAAAAAAAAAAAAAGCTCTAGCTTTGAACAGAAATTTAGGCCTAAATCTTGTTTTTAGATATACTACTTCAGCACATGTTCATCTGCTCTAATCTCCACTGTGCTTCAGACCTTGCCCCAAAGCCTGTGTCAAAACACATCACTTAAGAAAATAATAGCTTTAATCAATCCGGGTGGTGTCAGTTTCTTGTATGTTCTTAAGTCTGGATATGGAAACTTTAGAATCAAGAACAAAAATAGAAAAATGTATATTATCTTCAAAACTCTGACATCTGATAGGTATAGATGTTTTTCCCAGATCTTATGTAATTTGTAAAGATTTTATAAAAAGATGAAATATTTGAAAAGTCTTGCCACTTTAATCAGTATTATTGGAAAGATACACTGCAAAAATTAAGTGTTATGGAGTGATGCTGCTGAAAACCAAAGAGCTAAGTTAACTTACTTTATAAAATGACATTATCAAAACAGGCTGTATCTTCCATTTTAAATATCTTAATGACATTCTAATCCATCTATTGAATCTAACAATTTCTAGTTGGAAGTCCCTGCATAACTGAAGCTAATGGTAAAACATTGATCCACTTCACTAGAGTCAAAATTTAAGCTAATATGTTTCTATTCAATATTAGTTTTGTTTTTCTCCTGGCATGATTTTTAGAGCATGTATGCATTTAGCCAGCAGTTTCATGAGAGCAATAACAAGCAAAAATAATTTAAAACCAATTAGAGAAAATTAATATTATGTTCTCAGACTGTTTTGTATATTATTTTTAAAGCACTTTAGTCAAATATCCTGAAATTAAAAATCAGAGAAAAAAAATTTCAACACAAAATGCTTATGTTATCCACAGACTTGTTAACAATGGCAAAAGGTATCACTGACTTCAGCATTCCTTTTTTTCTTAAACTTTTTTACAGTTTGCCTAAGCATTACCTTTGTTAACCACAGAAAGGTGAAGTTTTTTAAAAAACGGTGTAAACCTCAAAAAGAGCTGCACAACAGGAAAGTAATGTCAAATACCTGACATGTTCTTTGAACCTGAAAATATGTTAATTTATTGCATTATTTAGGAGTGTAGACCACACATTTATATAAAAATGGTTTTTTTTTTTATCTAGCTAGATTTTAAACTTCTATAGAAATGTGTTGTCTGGTCTAGTTGAGAGGCGTCCCTGCCCATGACAGGGAGGTTGGATTAAATGATCTCTACGGTCCCTTCCAACCTAGGCCATTCTGTGATTCTATGAAACTATCAAGACTAAGTGACAAGTTTATGTATACGTAGATAGACATGCCTACAAACATGCACACGCATATGTGTGCACATGGACTTAAACATAGATGAGGAAAAAAACAGGCACCCCAGTTTTAGGCATCTTATTTGACCTAGCTGCCTGCTACAATGCCTGATTCAACCTTGCTATACGCAAAGATAAAATTCCTTCAGGAGAGAGGAAAACAAAATCACAGCCATTCTTTCCCTCCTTTCTATTCAAAAGTGAAGACTGCATTGCCCACGGCGAGACTTTTTACTTTTAAAATCATGGTACACCAAGCTCACAAAGCAGTTATCCAGTATCTTCCTCTGTTGACATTTTACAGCCTGAAGTATGTGAATATAACATTTATTCCTGAGCAGAGACTTTCATAACCAGCCTCAAAAACCCAGAAACAAATGAACTAAAAATTAAGATAAACATGAAAACAACAAAAACAAGCCAATATGAAACTAAAATTGGAAGAGGGAAATTACTTTAACATAATTCAGTAACGATGCAAGAGGTTTGTCAGAACATAAATTCCGACAAATGAAACACCTACGTTCAAGAACTAATTGATTACATTGAGCGCTGTATGCAGCAGCCCAGAAATAATGGAATCAGTGCCTAAGAGCACTCACTTCTGCTTGGGAAGAGTAGAAGAGACCAAGACTTTCTGGTGTCACAGCTAAAACCTCCCATAGAGAGGAAAGAGTAAAAAAATACAGAAGCAAGTGTCTTTAGAGTTTTAGAAAAGTTCTCAGGTACAACAGAAGAAGCAAAATCACCACTGATCCTGTTTCAGGACTGAAGTTACCAGGAGAAGAGCTGATGATTATGGTGGTCCATAAAATGCATCAACTTAACTAACTGATTTTGATGAGTATGCACAGGAGCAAAGCTATTTTGCCAAATGCTTTCACTTGATGAATCTATATTTACCTGTTTAGGAAGAACTTAAAGAATCAAACTTGATTTTACATATCTGCAAGAAATTCTAAGTCAAATTGGTCTGTGCTAAAGCAAAGAGGGTTTTGATTTTTATGTCAGTAGAAGTAAACTTCTAACATAACGTCCTCTGGAAAAGTTTTAATTGGTGTCCCAGAGTGTCCCTTCTTGTCCCAGAATCACTACATGATGAATAAAATTAACAAAATTCCAAATATATCACTTGCCCACAGCTTGTTTCAAACCCTAAATAACTGCAGGACCACTGCCCTCAGTACATTATCTGAAAAGATAAGAAACATCAGTGTGGGAAGTGAAACTATCTGGGGCTTAGGGCGAGTCAGGTGTTTTACAAGGTTTTGCCTCATGTGGCATAAAATGCGTTTCTCAACGGAGATGCACTATTGCGTAAGTTACAACTATTTGGTATTTTACCACAGGGCTTGCCAACCGTTTTTAAGCTCAGTTTTATCACTGATGTCCTTATGCCTGAGACACTGGGTGCTCTGCGGGTGACTTGCCGGACAGTGCACGCCAGAATGATCTCTTTTTCCATAATTTTACAGATTGTAGCACCCAGTGGGAACATCACAGGCTGCCAAGCTTAGCAAGGACTCTCCTCATGAATCTGGTAATACCATCAGGTTGTTACTGCAAAAAAAGAGAATGTTCCCCTTAGGATGATGCAATCTTGGTTTTGGAGAGATGGTGGAAATGCACGTGTCATTTTCTTTTTGAGTTTAAGACTGATTTTCCTTATAGCTCAAAAATTTGCATAGAAGTAAAAATGCAGTCCAATTTCCAGACTTTGTACCTCATTATTCTTTATTCTTCTACATTGAAGTAATGCTTTTAAGGAATATTCCCTACTTAAAGCAGAAGTTTGCTGCATGGTGGGGCAGGTGACACCCTGAAGGACCTGTGGCCTGTGGAGGGACCAGGCTGGAGCAGAAGAAGCAAGAAATGAGGGAGAAAAGAGAAAGGAAAAAGGAAAGGCAGAGAGAAATTACTATGCCCCAACACCCTGGGCCATCCCTCACTTCAACAGAGAGACTGAGTATGACTTACAGTGGTAATTAGAGGGAAGAGAGTTGTCTGGAGTGAAGTTGAGTCTCTCAGAGGTGTTTTCCTTATGCGTTTGTTTGTCATCTTTGTTTCTCCATACCCAACTCAGTAATTAAATGTTTATGTTACCTAGCAAGAACGTTAAATTCTCCAGGTCAAGTCTGCTTTGCCTGCAACGCACCTGTTCTTTTGAAATTTCACTGAAGAATAGCTATTTGTTCAGTGTCATTTATTTATCCTCTTTTCTGATAAATCTACAGATTGTGTATTGAAGATGAGACTGTAACAGCAGAAGAAAGTAAAAGACCAAGGTCTTCGGTTACAAAGGAAAATGTTGAGTAGCAGAATTAACAGAGAAGTGGGTGCAGTACTGCAGCCACAAGGAGAGTTATGCTATTGTGTAAAAATAGAAACACATAAAGTACCAACTGATTGTTGTTCACGGATGAGCTTTCCACAGAGAAGAAAAGCTACACCTTTTTCTCCTAACACATAGTCTATTAAGATGCTATGGCTGTCAACCTCTTAATTCTTAGAAATAATATTTACCTAAAGATTTCAAAACACAAAATCAATAACATGCCACCATGGGTTTGTAGAATAATGACACCATATAAAGGGACTGAGCTTGAGATGAGTAGTAACTGTGCCATAAAATCAGCTTGAGATGAGTAGTAACTGTGCCATAAAATCAGGTCTACAATATATTATTACTTAAATAAAGAGTCTGGGGCCATTATAAATCTGAGAAATACAAACATGACTAAAGTATAGAGCAAGCCTGACAGTCTTTCAGAGAACTTCTACATGACCTTAAAAATGCACCTTTCTTAAATCAAAATTACAGGCCTGGAAAAAATGAAGGCAATTCCTGTCAAGAAATAATCATAGGAGGAGCATCCCGGTGAACCTAACAAAATTAGGTTAGGGGTGTATCAATACTAAAAAGACAGACTTAAGTTGGATTAAAAACAAAAGAAAGAAATGTCAAAAAAAATTCTTTGATATTATAAATGACGCTAAGAAACACTCCATGTCAGGAAAATTGAACTTATTTTCCTATTTTTACCATAGGGATTTTTCAATTCCATGCCAAGGGCAGGCAAGGAGATTTTATACACTAATATAATTGTGCGGCAAATTCAACATACTCTAATATAATCTCACTAGAGGAGAGAAATAAGTTTTATTGCCTAAAACTCTTTGTATAAACTTAGACTAGGCACTAAAATATGTACTGTAGGCAGTACTCACATTCTGGCAGATGGGCAACACGACCTATGAGGTCTTTTCCCATCTTTACATTCTAGCATTTTGTAATTTCTAAACAGTGTTGTTTTGACTAGAATTGGATGCAGAAACACTGAGTAAAAAAATATTATCTTAAACAGAATTAAAATAGACAGCAGGGAATTTTAACAGTGACTTATCTAGCAGCAAGTAACATGGTACTTCTACTGAAGAGGCAGTCACAAAAAGCAATACAAAGCTCCACTTTGAAATATGCACATTCTTAGATTACAGGGTACGTTTTAGTTACTGACTTCAAGACATACTTTCTGCAATGTAAGGCACAAAAATCTAGGATACTGTTATTTGCTACATCAGTAACAGTTACCTGGGCAGTACTAGAAGAGTTCTGCACTCTCTGGATTTACTGTGAGATGTGTATAACTAAAAGCTACTTATTCCACAGAATGAAACAACCTTCCCTGCACACAGAGAAAACATTGACCTCTTACTGTCACTATACTGAAAACAAGGAATGTAACAATCACAGAGACATAAAACCTAGAAACTGTCATAACTGATCTACCAAGACTGAAAAGATGGATTTGCAAATCAGTTAAGGAAACTTCAAACATCAAAACAACTTTTCATGCATTTACATGATCCCCAAAAACACTGGAAAATTAAACGGTTATAATGACAAGGCTGCCTTTTCCTACAATAATAATAACAATAAGAATAATAAGCAGCTCCTGGATGCCTGTATCTGATATGATGAAGTTTTGTTTCTCTGTTTTTACTGGAAAAGCTTCAGGAAAAGGCTTTCAGAAGTAAGCTTTGATTACTGTTAGGAGGGAAAAAGAAAACATCTCATGACAGGGAAAGCAGTGCAAGTCATGCACTATATATCAAGTACTAGGAGAGAACACCCAGCAAGGGACTAAGCAGAGCATTTAGTAACACAAACAGAGCTGGCTGCTCAAGGCAGGATATAGGTTGAATATAGGCATCGGAATCAAACACAGCAGTACTGAAAATATCCAGCTTTAGGAACTCAGATTTCCCTCGCACCTGTACAACAGTGCTTCAGCCTCAAAAAATAACATCTATTTCATGCAATTGACACTCACACACGAGGTAGCCTTTTCCAAAGCACCCTTTGGACAGATCTAGTCTCCTCCTACCCTGTCTTTTTAGGCACCGATTCCACCCTCCAAATGAAACATAAAATTTTCAGCATATCCCCCGCATCCAGTAAATCATGATACCTGGCAGAAAGATCATCTTTACCATTCTCAGCCTGTTGTAAATCCTGACTTTCGCCATAGGACGTCTGAGGAAATTTAACACCTAATCTGACGGTCCTTTCCAAAAGCTAAGCAACTTCACGGGCAGGTGTACCAATTCTGCTCACTAACATATAAAAACTCCACAGCAGACCTGACCCTGATACTAAATAAATGTTTGGTTGGGAGGACAAGAAATGGGAACATCGTGTGCTTCAGAGGAATGAGAGAAAAATGACATAGAAAATATTACAGCAAGAGGAATACAGAATCTGCAGGAGGCACCACGTTTTTTAGGGCAGCTGTAGCAAGGAGAAATAGACTCCAAAGTTAAAGTCAGCTCATCCTTCACATGCCAGTATACGCTTTGTGACACATTTTGAAATGTCTCTTTCGATTATGGTATAAGCTCTGTACTCATATGCAAAGAGAGGTCCAAGCATGTTTTGCTGTTAGCCGATCTAGTACTGAAGGCATTTAGTTTTGCTCACTTACTAGCCCAGTACTGAGCTGATACTGTTAAGTACCTAAAAATCCTTCAGCTTGCTGATAACATACTTAACACTTCAAATATAAATGTCTTTTCTGCACAATACCGTCGTATTGTCATTTAAAGATGCCATGCCAAATTTGTATTTCACATGAAATAAAGATACATGGAAGAAAGCAAGGTACTCTCTTCTTTCCTCTCCAGTATGCTCTGTCTGGCTTAGCTAAAGCCAGTCATTCAAAAGCATCATCCTGTATCTGGGAAAATAAATATTTCCAGTGTATATGAAATGAATATAAGTATTTTGTTTCTCAAAATATTTGAAAGTAAAATATGATTAAAGTTAGTAATGCATACTGGTATAAACATAGAAGAGATCAATCAATTGTTTTATTTTATCCACAATATACTATATCATATTATACTGTACATCATTTGGTCATAGGCAGTAATACCTGTATGTTCAATTTATATTTATTAAATACAGTTGATAAATACTCCTTCATTTAACAGATATATCTCAGTTATATAATTTTCTGGAAATAAGAATTCAATGTAATGTAGTTATTTCTTTTCTTTATCATTAAAGTAAGGATAAAATAGAAATGTTATTATCTTTTAATTCTAAATATATTGAACCAATTTTTCTAAATATATTGATCTATTTTTTTCTCCAGAAGTCACTAGCTTTAATAAAAGACTGTTCTGTCCCACTCACTCATTCATCAGTATGAAACACAGACCTATGGTAAGAGTTTATTCAGCTCAACAGAGAAGTTCAGTTTAAGCCATCACCTGCCCGCCAAAAAAGAAGCCTAACACTCAGAATTTACATTTTAAAAGCATGCCTTAGTTTAGAGATATGTTGCAGTTTTCCTTACCGAGACAAAAGAATCAAACGAATCTTGTTCACGATTCTCAATAGCTGAAATTGTTTTCAACCAAAAGAGATAGCTTGAAATATCAGACATTTCAGAATGCTCCATACTGAAAGCTCCAAGATTAGTAGGACTGAGGTGAGATAGACTTGTAAAAGGAGGACTTTGACTGTGTTACATAAAGTTCTTAATTAGATCCTCAGTACAAATTGCTATCCTAAGAATAAAAAGTTAATCAGAAAGCTTTATTGAAAGGATAGAAGGGCAAGATTAAAGCCGAGACAGCTGTTTCACTTCAGGATAATCGTGCAACTGCCGAACTAGATTGTGTCCCACTATTCAGAAGTGAATATACATGTGTGAAAATTTTGCCTTTGTGTTATTTAGGACTAAATTGTTCACAGCTAGCTTTCCTCAGTAGGACTGAGGAGATCTCCCCATATTTATATTCCAATGAAGCAATCACCTAATTCTCAGACCCCCTTAAAATCACAGCCATGAAAAATCACAATTCATGAAAAGAGGGAAAATTTTAAAGGTATTGAGCAGAGAATTGGCATGAGAAAAGAAATTGTGAAGACACTTGGTGGCAAATCAAGAGAATCAACCTACGAAGATTTATTTCATGTAACCAAATCCAAGAAAATAACTCTAACAACCACTAGACAGAATCACGGAATCATACAATCATGGAATCATACAATCATAGAATGTGTTGGGTTGGAAGAGATTTTTCTCTAGTCCAGGCCCCCTGCAGTGAGCAGGGACATCTTTAACTGGATCAGGTTGCTCAGAGCCCCATCCAGCCTGACCTTGAATGCCACCAGGGATGGAGCCTCCACCACCTTTCCAGGCAACTTGTCCCTGTGTTTCACCACCCTCATTGTAAAAAAACTTCTCTATATCCAGTCTAAATCTACCCTCTTTCAGCTTAAAACCATTGCCCCATTGCCACCTTGCTAAGATTTGTCCTCATCTTTCTTACAGGCCCCCTTTAAGCACTGGTAGGTTGCTACAAGGTCTCCCCAGAGCCTTCTCTCCTCCAGGCTGAACAATCTCAACTCTCTCAACCTGTCTTTGTAGGAGAGATGTTTCAAACTTCTGATTTTTGTGGCCTCCTCTGCACCCGCTCTCTCCCAAAGGATGCCATTCCATCTTCCATTGCCAAAGGAGTGTTGTACAACTGGGATCTCTTCACCAGTTCGGGGTTATTTTCCCTGCACTTCTGGGTGGCTTTACCATACTGCAGAAATGAGAGGACTTCCATCCATCAGTGGATGGACATGTTTGGTTTACTCATGGTACAATCCAGAGACCACAGAAATCTTGAAGGTCAGGATTTTAGTGACAACGTCTTTTTGGGAGGAGGGTGTAAGGTACGTGCAGGCTGTCTGCTCAGATAATTCACATGAAGACTAACGTGACAGAGAACTACATGTCATCCTTTGCCAAAGAAGCTCTAAAGCAAATCCTAATATCAGAATTGCTAGGCAGTCATGATGAAATGGAAATATCAGGCTGAAATGTTGGAAATAACAACTTTTATATTCGCCAGTGTTTCAACTTCTTATAAAAATCGATTTTCACAAGGAAGAGAGAGAGAAGGGATGTGAGGAAAAATTGAAAATTACACAGTATTAAGGACAAAGGTAGGAAAACGTGGCCTTAAACTCTGTTTGCCTCCTCGTGTATTGAACTTTTTCTTTTTATCTACTAGGAGAAACAACTCATATTAGGGCTGCAAATACTTTTGGTCAAAGTTAATTTTAAAACAGTCAGAAGTACCTAAAATATTTGAAAAATCAACTCAAGTTTCGCAGGTAGTACTGATATAAAAAAAAATAAATAAACATGAGAGGCTTTCACTAAGTAGCATATTTTTGATGAGTAGTTTCTTAAAAAAATTATACAAAATTTTTCAAATAAAAAAAAGGGAACAGCCTAAGGTAAAAACTGTATTTTTTTCCCTGACAAAATAAGTTTCTGAAAAGAACCAAAGAAGACTTTGCAACAAAACCCATGTAGTTTTGCAGAGTGGAGATGAGTAAAGCGAGATTGAGAGCAGCTTTGCTCCACACCTACTATTGCTTTGGTTACTGAGAAAATTCTACACTGATTTAAATACTGCAAAAATATTTTGGTATTAACTAAAATACTATAACCCTTCAAACATTTTTTAATCTATCTTATTTGAAGAAATGAATATATTCATACAGTAGAAATTCTGAAATATGTAAACTGTGTCTACTAAGGAGCAGGTAACTTGTCCTTTCCTTTAAAACTCCCTTCATAAGCATTCAGTATGCTACTTGCTATAACGGCTTGAACGGACTTTGCTTTCACTCAGTGTAGTTGTTTGTATCATCTCACAACATGATCAGTACCATTTGCTTCTCAAAAAAAGAGGAGGCTTAAAGGTGAAATTATAAATAATTAGCCAATTCTTCATCAATTTCAATAGCTAATCACAGAATCACAGAATGTCAGGGGTTGGAAGGGACCTCAAAAGATCATCTAGTCCAGCCCCCCTGGAGAGCAGGATCACCCACAGTAGGTCACACAAGAACACGTCCAGGTGGGTTTTGAAAGTCTCCAGAGAAGGAGACTCCACAACCTCTCTGGGCAGCCTGTGCCAGGGCTCTGTCACCCTCACAGTGAAAAAGTTTTTCCTAATGTTTTTGTGGAACCTCCTATGCTCCAGCTTGCAAAATGATTAGACTGTTATCTGTTAGGACATAAATTGAATCCCTAATTTTGAAACTGGTTACAGCTAACTTGTTTGTTGTGTTCCTTGATGAGCTCATAAAATAAAGTTTAATTTACAGAGTCCTTAAATTTGGGGGGTCCAAACTGACCATGACAGATACAACTGAGCCCATGAGCCAAGCTGGTGGCGTCTGTGAAGACACAACTAATAAAGGACAGAAAATGCCAAGGAGAAGATGATATGGGAATAACAGGACCAGAGTAGGAGGAGGTACTTAGCCGATGGGTAAGCCCATCCTGAAGCAGATACTTCCCCAGAGGAGGACTCTCACTGGTGAGGAGAAAATGGGGAAGAAAGAAGGAGAATTGGAACAAAAGAATGAGAAGGAAGGAGAGAAACAACTATGACTTTACTCCAACCCCCTGTACCACCCATCACCTCACCAATGGGACTGAGCGCAACCTGCAGTAATAACAAGGAGAAAAGGGAGGTGTCTGGAGTGAAGCTGAGCCTGGGAAAGCTAGAGGAGAGGTTGTTTCCCTAACTGTTTTTTTTTGTTTCTCAATACCCAAATCAGTAATTAACTGTTTACATTAAATGGCAATCAATTAAGTTAAATTCCCCAAGTTAAGTCTATTTTGTCCATGACAGTAATTGGTGAGCAACTTCCCTATTTTTTATTTCAGTCCATGAGCTTTCTTGCTCCTGCTCTTATCTTCTTCCCTGCCCAGCTACAGAGGCACTGAGGGACCATTGTGTAGGTGCTGGGCTGTCAACTGCGGCCACCTGGCCACAACCCAATCTACCATAACTACAAACACATTTCAGGAGACTTTCCATCATATTTTAAAAAACCCGATCTTATAGAATGCCCAAAGCTTTTTCAGTATCTCTGAAAAACCACTATAGGCATGTAATACCTAAGGTCAAGACAATGATGACAAAACATGAACTTATAATGAATAAAGATCAAAGTATCACAAAAGCTGATGCTACTACATCATGTGAAAGCTGATTCAGTTTGTGTAAAAAAGCATAACTTTTCCAGCATCCACTTACGTTTTATAGGGAAAAATAACATTCAATATATCTTTATGTCTTATGTAATGCCATTTATAATACATATTTATTTCTCTGAAAACAAGCATTGCTATCAATCAAGTACATGTTAAATAATTCAGCCAGTAAAATTACTTTTTATAATTTCATGTATCACATCAACTGGGAATACCCCAGTATGTCTCCAGCAGAGAATTTTAGAAATTACTTAACTGTACCTCACCTTTTTACATCTCTCCAACTGGATTACTGCCTTCCTATGAAACATTTAGATGTTTAATTTTTAAAACAAATTTTAGTAGAGAGTAGCTTCTATAAATCTTCAACGGAGTTTTGTAAGTGGGTTGTTTACAAACATCCAGTAGATTAAGAACAAATGACTGAGGTAACTAAATGGTTCACTTTATAAGTATGTTACATTAGAAGAATAAGAAAAACATAGCCATGCAATTATACATGCAGGTGTGTTTATTTATGATTGTAGAAATGTATGTGCTGTTTAAGTCTGAAGGGCTTTGGTGGTTGTTCTTAGTAAATTTTTAATCAAAGGAAAGTAAGGATAATATAGTGATTGCTAAGTTCTAGCCCAGAACTCCTGCTGAGATAGCTGATCTTTTGCATCCAACACTCACAGGCAGTAATACTGCTTTATAATACCTTCAGATCACTAACTTTTCCCACTAGGACTGCTGTAGTTAAAAGTCAGTTGTTGCAGCGACCAGAATTGACTTCTGCAGCCTTCAAACACCTTTGGTGGTTTGAATTTCAGTGCAGGATGTCTACAAGAGTATAATTTTCTTTCCTTCTCTTGTCTGCCAGTTTTGTTACTGTAGTTTCCAGATAAATAAATAATTATAAATAAATACAGGAGTAGTATTTTCTGTGCATTAGATATATTCATCTTTAAAAACATTTTTTTTTAATTTGGCAATTTATATATCAGATGAATTTTAAGGATTTTTCTTCTTTTTCTTTACTTTTACATAGAAGTGGAAAAGATAATAGTATGAGCTGAAAAAATACCCACCATCAGTCACTCTAATTGCAGATTAGACTACTTGTTTGGTGCCAGTTCAGTAGGGTTCTTAACTTCTGAGTGGACTTCAGCATTCAAGTTATTGCCAGTAACACTAATACAGACGGTTTTGGTGAGAACAGGGAATATTGTTTAATCACTGCACAGAACTGAGGTGTACAGTTTTCTTTTCCTCTCTATTGGCATGGCTTCTTACTGAACTTTTCTTTTTCAGATGTCCCTGAAGAATAACATTTGGTTTAGAAGTTTCAGCTACCTTTAATGACTTTTTGTAATTGTTTTGTTCTTACATTTTCAGTATTTTCTCCTCTTATTCCAACTTTACCAATCTAGTAATACTAGAACTGGTCAGACTATGTTGTCCAGCTCTGCACAACATCCCAGCAATGAGGTCAGCTCAAACTGCTGAAGTGACCGTCCTATATTGATGAAAGGGCTTGAAGAAGTAGTGACAGTTGAGTAGCTACTTTGTACCTCCTAATATGACCATCCCCTCGATTACAGTAATTTCTTATAGATTTCTTATAGATTTCTTATAGATTGACTGAGCTCATGCAAACTGCTCCAATTCAGCAAAGACCTCACTACCTACTGCAAAACCCTCTGCAGTGACATGAAGAACCACGAACTTTCCAAAAAATGGAAATCCTGTGAGTATACACAGAGTCATGGATCCAGGAAGACTCCCAGCAAGCGGACTGGGCTTCATGTCACATCTCCATGTGGCCAGGCAGGAAAGACCTTTGAAGGTCCAAAAGAGAACAAATTCTGGATACCAGACGGGTTAGACAAAACCCAGCATAAACCAGCTAAAAATTAGTGTACTTCAAGGAATAGAATCATAGGATCATTCAGATTGGAAAAGACCCTTGGGATCATCGGGTCCAACCATTAACCCTACTCTACAAAGCTCACTCCTAAACCATATCCCCCAACACCACATCTAAATGACCTTTAAACACATCCAGGGATAGTGACTCAGTCACCTGCCTGGGCAGCCTATTCCAATGTCTGACTACTCTTTCTGCGAAAATTTTTTTCCTAATGTCCAGTCTAAATCTACCCTGTTGCAGTGCAGGTTAGTCCGGTCTAGCTGTTACCTATAGGGCTAAGCTACGGTAAAGGGATTGAAAATGCAAAGCTCTCCATCTGTTTTACACACAATCCAAAAACTGTTTGTTAACCTCCGTGCCCCAGCCTTCCCAGTCTGAAATTAAATGAACATTGACCTAACTCATACATGTATCAGAGAACAAAGAATCATAGAGCTGTTCTTTGAGAGGCGCTTTAAGAAATGTCAAGACATCAAGCAGTAATGACATCTGGAGAAAACACAAACCAGATCAATTTTGCTTTTACCACCTTTCCTGCCCCTTATTATTTCTTAAACACAAGCTAATACTTTAGATTGCAACAAAAAAGAAAAAAAATTCTTTCATCTTTGCTGTTTTATTATTGCTATTATTATTAATAAAACTAAAATCAAGCTTCTTTACCCCTCATCCTGCTGGCACCAAATATTTCTGATGTGGCAGTCCTGTTCCTTTTTGTATTTTGCTGTTTTGTCAGATTTGCTGAACCCACAAGTGTGGGAGGTAACATGATGAAATAGAAACTGGCAGAAAGTACATTAAAGTTATTATCACCTGAGGACAAATCCTGACAAGTGAACCACATGAAAAAAGACTTCCATCTGGAAATAAGACAAAGAGCATACAGGTAAACCCAATAATTCCACTGCTGTTCTGGCAGCCATTCAAAAATGTTAAAACACAGATGAGATACGAAAAAAGAATTATGTAGAAGTAATGGGTCTCGAAAAAGAAGACAGAAAGGGGCAAAGATGAGAAGGAAAACAGTACTAAATGTCTTTTGAAAGGACATTACATAAAATGAGCAGACGGAAACCTTTTCGTTAGACATGACAAGGGCTATCATCAGCAGATACAAGGACCCCAGAATTGTGATACTGAAGAGCTTTTTAGTTTTGGGCTATTCAGCAAAATATTTCTGCAATTCTGCATTTTCATCTATTACAAAGAGCTGATTCATTCCTTTCTGTATTCTCCGTATGATTAACATAATATTTTATTTTTTGGTGCATGGACCAGTTTAGCTGATAGACAGCAACCAACGCTTAAAACCAAAACAACTAGGAGTTATAACCTCAATTTTCAGCACAAATTATTTAAAGAGTAATGTAAGAGTTCCAAGTTTGTGCTGACTACATAGACTTAAATGCGTCTCAGTAAAAACAGAAGATCCACTGAGAATACTGCCATGACAACTCAGAGAAAAAAAGAACTATAAAAGGCAGTATTTTTGCAGATTTAAGCCCACAGAAGTGATCCGATTGCTACCACTTTTATACTTGTAATGGCTGAGCAAGGTAATAACTTCCGCAGAGGCAAGTGCAGTATCAACATGCAGTACATTACAGAAAAAATGTGTTATAGTCAAATCAAACTGGAACAAACTGGTATTGCCCTTCCTCATATTTCTGCAGTTTCACTTCTTTAAATGCACTAAAGATTTAAATAATAATTATTAAAAATATAATAATAATCACACAAAGTTGTTGAAAGTCCCATAGGCCAGGTTTTTCAGAAATGCCCAATGATTAATGTGTTCAGTGGATGCCTGTCTGAGTGTTTCAAAGAATTAGACTCCTTGAAAGTACAAAGATGTGGCATCCTCTTCTCCCATAATTTTCTAACCTCCTCCCCAAATTTTTTGTGACTACATCTCTAGCCAGCTATTACTGGTTATTCACCTGAAGACAAGTTCTACCCATAATCAGTCCCCTGATACTGTCATTCTGCTCTGAACATGCAACTCTAAAAAGCAGTTCCTGAAGAATTAAATCAATGGGCACTGGGGATATACAGTTGTCAATGACTGAATGAATACCATTACTGCAAAGGTTTTTATGTATTTCATATATAAATTAATGCACATTAGTAGAATGAACAGCCAGAAAAATATTAATAAGCTGCAGTGGAATCTGAATTTCATTCACACATTTTATGGATTTTCATGTTAAACTGTTTGGGTTTTCTTCCACATATATGTTTTTTCTTCATGCTAGGTAGAAGTGCAGAGGACTGTACTATAATTTCTCCAAGTCTGAAACCAGGAGCTGTATGCTAAGTTCAGATAATTCAGAGATGTACAAGGTTAATGTGGAAAAATGACAATGATCAAACTGCTTAGTCCTTTATTTTTGAATAACTCTATACTGATCATTAGAAAATGTGACCTGAATATATATTCTGCTTTGGTTTGTGCATAGCTACATAAAAGAATATCATTTACCTACAGAGGTATTAAAACATTAAGGCATAAAGGTCTTGCATGCTACAAATGTGCATACGCAATGTTACCCCTTTACCATTTACCCACACGCTATTAAAAAAGAATTCATATCATAGGAGTGAGATATATTACTGATAAAGCAGAAATACCAGCTAGGTAAGATAACTGCCATGCAGAACCACAGCCATATTCATGGAAGATGTATATTTCAGTACTACACAGGGTAAGTTATAATAAGTGTGGTTGGTTGGGGGTTTTCGTTCTGTTTGGGGTTTGGGGGGTTTTTTTTGTTGTTTTTTTTTTAAAAAAAACCTCAACAACTATGTCTTACTAACAATGCATGGAAAAGTTGTGTTTGAGAAATAAACTGCTGCAAACCAAAACTACAGAGCTGTGATTTTCCTACAGGCTTGAAGCATTTGCCTCCAAATTCACATACGAGAAAGCTGGTGGTGTCCAAAGGCCATTCAATAGCAAATGTGACAGCATCGGCCTCAGAGAGAATGTGAGACCAGGGCTCTGATTTTTTTTTTACTGCCTTCTTATTGAATACCTAGATAGGAATTCTCGGTTCTTCTTGCAAAATGTCATTTTCCTGTTCCAGTCTCTCTGCCTGACTGTAGCCTCACAGAGTGAAATTCAGCTGCAACAACTGACCTGCAATAAGTGACTGCTCTACTTCAGGACTGCAAGAAGAACAGATTTCAAGAGAACCCAGGTGTGCCTGCTGGACAGAAAGTGAGAACAGAAAGGGAAAGGGAGCCAAGTGTCCCTGAACGTCTCCATTTCCTAAGTGAAACATTATTTTTTTCTGAGTTCTTGGAGGTAGCAAAGAGCTTGATACAAGTTTCTGCACTTAGCACAGGGAGGCCCCCAAGCCCTGCTGTGCTGTCAAAAGCAAAGTAGCGCATCAGATGGCACGTTAAGTGTGACTACCCTTGAAAGAGGCAGCCCTGTGCTATCTTCAGGGACACGTCCCTTGTCACACGCTCCTGCCCTCAGCCTTGTGCGGGTGCTAGAAGCTGTGCTAGTGGACATCAAGCTGGGCCATGAAATAGGTCTCTGAAGCACCTTTGCTTTTCTGGCTTAACTTTCTGGCATAAAGATTCTCTGAGCTCAGTACGCGCTCGTACAGAGCAGCACAATGAAGGCAGCAAAGCATAGGGCCAGGACGACGCTCCTCTGGCAGCCACTCTTAAGTGGAGCACAGCTGCCTTTCTCCTTCCCAAAGCTGTCAAAACCACATATTTCACAAAACAGACCCCTACAGAATGAGGAAAAGTAAAAACAGAGCTTAGAACCTACATTTTTAATAGATATTTAAAGTGTTCGGCTCTCAGGTGAGTGGTGATTGCAACATAAAAACTTGGGCAAAGCAGCACATGGGTAAATGCATCAGTTTCTGTGACTGTGTGTGCAACAAACACCAGTTCAGTATAGAGGGATTGTTTATCAGAATTTAGAAGAGAAACAAATGTAAACAAGAAGTCTCTGTTTGACTGTTTTCATATCTGAGTGCAGCGTAGCTGCTCTATAACATCCCCAACTGAAAGCCTACGACACTGCTCCGTTCTGCTCCTGTTTGAAATGCATATTAAAAATCATCTGTCTGATGTTCTGTTTGACCAATTATATAAGCAATTTCATCTGCTGAAGTAACCTGCTTCTCCTCGTACAAATGCTTAATCAGAAAGGTAGAACTTCATGTCAAAAGTACACTATGTCTAAAACAAAACCAAATGTTCTTTTGCTAAACTGGATTTTGTACTGCATTCATAGCTGGCTCCTGTGGCTTAAAATAAAGCTTATACCAGAATTGGAATCTACAAAAAGGATTATTTTGTTTGTTTTTCTGATATTCATTTTAGATATTACAGAACCTGCATTCTGAATACATAGAGAATTCCTTTTTGATCCCTGTATTTCTAACTTTCAGAACAATATGCGGTTTTGAAATTAGATGACCATTGAGCTGATTCATCTAATTAACTGCAGTAATTTATAAAAAAAATACTTATACTAAAAGGTAAATTAATATATGTTATTGTATTATTAAACCCTATTGTAACAGTTTATGGCTTATTTCAAAACAAATACAGTTCTTAAAAGCAAAATAATGTAAGACATTTGGGGGGGGGGCTTTTTGGCTTTGTTTTTTATTATCCTTCATCCAAAAGCCAGAGGCATGCACGAGGAAACAGAGCGCTAATTTGGCAAACTCTGCAAATCCCATCATTACTGCAACCACAAACTCCCTTTAGGTTTTTTTGTAAGGAACTCTTGACATTTTTCATAGCTGATTCAAATACTCCAGAACTGTAGAGATAGCCATTTCCAAAAGAGAAATCAGTTTTAAGGTTGTGTCTTCAACTCATGCCAAAATAGTTGAGACCAATTCTATCTCCATTTTAGCCATTGCTCAGCATCCCACTCTGAACTGTCATACAATATCCTTTACTTTTTTTTCTAAAAGACCAAAACACCCTTGTTGAGCTGCTGTAAAGGTTTTGCATCTTTGAATGCCTAATTTAAATGCAGTGGAACATTAGACACAAAGCACAACCAGGGCTATGAAGACCTATTCCTATCACCCTAAGCAAGCCATAAGGATTTTCCTTCTTTAGTCCAGAGAGCATCCAGTCTATCAGTCCTGTTGACATGCCACAGAGCACTTCCAGCAACCCATGAGCTCACCAGTCAATGTAAGAGACAGGAAAACTAAAATCCTCTTGTGTATCATGTAATACAGGATGGATCAAAGACTTCCCTGTGTCCTAAGTTCTTGTGATGGTAAGGAGCTTGCTAGGTGAAAATGCCTGAATATTCCTAGGAGTGGATTACATGGCAGACTAAAGAAGAAGTGAAAGAGATTAAAAGAAAAAAAAAAGGTTTGGAATCCCTTTGGGCTCTTCCAGTCTGGTCCTAAGGAAATGCCCTTCTGTTCTCAGATACGATGAACAATTTATTCTTGGGTGAATGCACATGCCATAGCAGGAGGACTATCAGAGCACTTGTGTAGTTTTGGCCAATTACCAATGCTACAAACAATCTCCTTCCAAATTCTACAATTCCCTTCCCATGCCTCCTTTCATCCCCCCTGAAAATCCCAGAAGCCAAATTATATGTCAAGGGGAGAAAATTTTCTTGGCTTCTTGAGGCATCTAGGAGGAGAGATTTTGAAACATGGGATTAATTAAATGCAAATCTAAATATGGTGCAACATATCATGCAAATTAAGCATTAACATATTTATGACTGAACAATCAGCAGCAGCCAAAATGTGTGTAGATAAACTACAAATCATCACAATCATTGGTTAGTACAGTACATAGCATATATTTATCTTTTCCAATATTTAAATGGAAATATATAAGATATCTTGTGTACAAATACTTTCATGATCTGTGTAAACATGCATATTTCTTAACTGTCTTTGCTGCCATGTAAAACTAATGTATTGTCAAAAATTTTAACACTGTTGAGACCCGATACGTTAATAGAAGTAGATAGAATATCAGACAACAAAAAAGTATCCACTTTTCTTTTACTCCCAGTGGTCTTTGCAAAGCAATGATACATCATGAGTCCTTGAGACAAGGTGGAAAATTTGGAATAAATGACACATCCCCACATTCTCAAGGCTGCAGAGCACAAAGCCTCAAGACTAGTGCTGGATTTTTCTCTCTCTTTTTCCTTCTTTTTTTTTTCTCTTTTTTGTTTATTCTTTTTTCTTTAGAAAAAACTTTATGTTTTAGAGAAAGTCCAAATATGTCTCTGAATGTTTAGTTTCTGTTCTTTTCATGACACACCACGTCCATCTTTCAAACTGGAATCACATGAACACTAAGGAAACTCTTTCTGAACAAATATTATGCAACATTTCATGTTACTTCTGACCAGGAATGCTCCTTACATCGCTAATCAGATTGCTGACCTCAAAGCAGAGGACTCAAGGGCTAATCTTTGACCTCCTTTTTATGCCAAACATAACCCAAATGCTATGAATTCAGTATTAAAAATGCTATCCTGGTTTTGGTAGAACACATAGGTTAAATACAAATGTAAAAGCATGATGTTTCTAAAGCAGCTGTCCTGGGAGAGTGTCAGGTATGAATGTCACCCAGAATGCTGTAGACTTTTCTAAGTCCTTTATCAGTCAAGTGGACTGGATAAAGGAATTTTTAGAACAATATTACTCTTGCAAAAGAAAATGCTAACACCCTTTGCATATTTCTGCTTTGAAATATTGTCAGCAATCTGTGAAGCTTTCACTTAAACGGTATACAAATAAGTTTACTTCTGTGAATGCAGAACAGTGATCCAAGGTGAGATGCTGAATTTAGATACATCTTCCTAAAACTTAGGAGCTGTGGCTTAAAACCACTGATAAAAGCACATCAGCCTGAGAATGGGATATCATTTCTTTCTCCATTAAAAGCAGCTACTCCTCTCTGGTTTATCCTTCTTAACAGCACCATTAACATCAAATCATTAACTCTTGACTTATAAAAGCTAGGTTTCAATAGCTTTGATGATTTAAAAAAAATCTTTATAAGTCAAATAAACAGCATTATTTGTCTCTCTTTTAACTGCAATTTTACTGGCATTTGAAGATACCAAATTAGAGAGAAAAGACCTCCCTTAATTAACTAAAATAACTCTATGTACCTCCATTGCCAGGAGTGACTTGACAGAAGAATGCTCAGTTGCATGTGGGAATCTGTGAACCTGAAAGAAGTAATCTAAGGTTTCAGAAAAACAACTGATGACAAATTGTTTCTTTATACCGTTAGGACAGCCAGTATCTCGTGGAACAGACCTTCTGCTTTCGTACTGTAGCAGAATGCCTTGAAGCCATCGCTCACCTCATCTCACCATGCAGAGAGCTCTCAAATGATATACTGAAGTTTCAGCATTAGTGCCAAAGGCCTTCAAAGACAAAAGACTGTTCTCAGCTGATACTTCAGAATTTAGCTGCTTACTGCCTCTTTTAAGTCAAGATGCATGAAGGTTTAGCTCACAGGCTTCTCTACCAGGTAACAAAACAGCTCAGTGATGTTATTTCTTTTAAAAGATAGTGACTGCAAAAAAGATTTTTTTTAAAAAATATTGCTGGAACCCCCCCAAAAAAGACATCAAAACTGACATTGACAGTAAACTATTTAAAAATATGTGAAAATTTACACTTCTGTGTGAGTTTTCTAAACAAAACACATGTATGCGTTTTTGCAGGTGACACATCCAGGGTACTATCTGATATGAGATGTTTTTTCCTTGAGAACATTTCAGAATAGAAGGAGCAAAAATGTAATTGCAAACAGACTTAGCTGAGTTGAAGTGGAATGTACTATTGTCTTCTAAACTGGGAAACAGTCAAAGATCGGAATCGACTTCTACCTCTGCCTTCCCTTTTAACAGAACAATGTGGAGTTCTAGGAATCTCAGAACCTGAAGTGAAGTTATAGAGAGACGGGAGTTGGTCTGTTCTCCGTAACGGAGAGTGATAGGATACGATAGGATAGGATGAGGGGAAATGGATCCAAATTGTGCCAGGGGAGGTTCAGGTTAGATATTAGGAAGAATTTCCATACTGAAAGGGTTGTCAGCCATTGGAACAGGCTGCCCAGGGAGGTGGTTGAGTCACTGTCCCTGGAGGTGTTTAAGAGACGGGTGGATGTTGCATTGGGGAGGATCATTTAGTAGGTTGATAGGGCTGGACAAAGGCTGGACTGAATCTTCGAGGTCTCTTCCAGCTGATATGATTCTATGATTCTATAATCATGACAGATCTGAGTGAAAGGGATATTAGTCTGTACTAGGTAAAACACAGGTATTGAAAACTAGTCAAAGCTGGAGTCATATCATAGTATCATAGAATCATAGAATTATCAGGGTTGGAAGGGACCTTAAAGATCATCTAGTTCCAACGCCCCCGCCATGGGCAGGGACATCCCTCACTAGATCAGGCTGCCCAGAGCCTAATCCAGCCCAGCGAAGTGGTTGAGTCACCATCCCTGGAAGTGTTTAAACGATGGGTGGATGTTGCGTTGGGAGGAATCATTTAGCCAGTTGATAGGGCTGGGACAAAGGCTTAGGTCTCTTCCAGCTGATACATTTCTACGTTTCTAACATGCAATTGCACACATATTGGAAATGTATTTAGAGGAGAAAGTCTTTCATATAGACTGCACGAAGCAAAATTTATACCTTGGACTTATTAAAACAAGCTCAGAAGTTCAACCTCTACAATTTCCTCTACAAAGTATGTTCAGGGTAACACAAACTCTCACCCCTCTGTCCCTTCTGCAAATAGAGCAGCTGTTCATTGCACACCTTCAGCTACACGTGTCACATATTTCTAACCTGATTAATTGGTAGATTATATATGCCAGCAGCCTATATGTGCCAACAGGGAATGTACATCCAACCCAACGTCTGAATAACCCATGGCAAATGTCAGGCCACCTCCTTGCCCCTGCATCCCCCTACCCCCAAAATTTTGCTCAGCTCTCTCACAGTAAGCATAACACTGATCTTAGATATGAAATCACTGAGTGTATCATGCAAATTATACAACTCCATGACAGAGATAGCCAGTACACTGTAGAGAAGTACGAAATATTTCCAAGTAACAGGGACATATAAAAGTTACCTATTAACTTGTCTTTTTCTTTTTTTTTTTTAAATAAAGGAAACAACTGCGAACATGTTCGTCAACTGGACTGGAACTAAAAATCACATTAGCTCTTGGAATCAAATTTTCACCTAAACTTAACTTCAATTCACTTTCAAAATTAAGAGGGTGTTTATTGTTTTGGATTTGGGGTTTTTTTGGTAGTTTTTTTCTTTTGTAATTCCAAATGAATTTCTGTTTGAGTATATAGAGAGCATTTTTCTACCCACAGCTCAACGTGAAACTATGAGCACACACAAGCAAGCAAGCTAGCAAATAAGAATTTCTAAGACACTTAAAATATTAATAACACCATAGTGCCATTCTTTTCTCTGACATACTAAAGTTTTTCCTTAGTAAGAACTGGTAAAGAAAATGGAGCCGTGTCCTCAGCAATAAAAATCAGTTTTCTAATCAGGATCAGGATGACAAAGTGTCCATTAGAAAGAGCTGTAGTACTCACTCTAGGAATTAAAGACCTGTGCATTAAATTTGCTACTATAATACTAATCAAGAAGCAGTTTTTCCAAGGTGTTACATCTTTCCTTTGCCTGTAGAAGGTTGTCTTCCATAAAAATGTCAAGCAGAAGAAAAATCTGCTCAGAACTTTACAGAAAAAAACCCTACATCTTTGTCACTAGTTATTCGTTATCACATTTACTTATAAGATGGAAATTTGAAACAAATTTTTATTTATTTTTTTTTAGGCCAGCCAATACAACTTTTTCACCACTGCTTCATTTTGGCAAGAAAATCAGTTTTCCTAGTCAACATAGTCCTTGAGAAATATCACTGACTTCAACTTGTATCCCCAGAGTAAGGGCAGTTATTAAGAACAGCTCTATAATATTTTCACATATTCCCAAATTGTTTCCCATGTAATTTATCCATTATATGTTTTTCAAATGATTGTCTAAGTGTATATACATAAAATATATTTACATATATATATATGTAAACACTTGTGCTTTCCTTTCTTCCCATAGCTTGCACAGTGCTTACTTTGCACAGAGAAAAAAATTGTTTGAAACAAACTGTCTCACAACTCAATGGCATGAAAACCACCAAGTGTTTGCCAAAGTAAGTACATCAGTCCATCCCTAGGCTCAGCATATCAGTTTGATTGACGGCAGATTGATTCATTATAGGCAGAACCCAAGAAAAGGACTTTCCTAAACAGAATAAGGTAGTGACATTAAGAACATGCAGTGAAGACAGTTTACAATACAGAGTTCAAAATTAGATGTAAGAAAGTACAAACGTCTGAACAATTTCACATTATCTAAACACAAGTGGATGTGACTACAAACATATTGAAAGTACTGAAGTAACTTTACAATGTATCTATAACTTAGACACCGAAGTAGTCTTAGAAGTGACCTTCGTTTATTTTTTATTTTTTTTATTTTTCTTAAATTGCTCCTTCATTTTGTCTTTATAAATTCTATACATTTGCACACCAAGGAACCATTTCCTTTACAGTAATTTTTCCTTCAAACTTTTTCCAAAATAAAAATCTTCAGAGCCTATGTTTTAAGTATTATTTTAATATTGGCTTTATTCTGGCTATATGCTTTGTATACAACGGAAATTGTATAACATATACTATAGTCACATGCAACGTTTTAGTCACTCACTCCAAAATATATCAGAAAGCTTAGTTTTTTCCACTTGATAATAGATTTGAGGTAAAAAAGGAAGCTTTTATAATATAGCAGTCACTTTCAGTCAACAGAGCATCACTTTTTTAGACCATAAGACGAGATAAAGTACAGCTACACTATCTGACAATCTTTTGCCTTATTGCTTTTCTGTTCAGTGAAAAATATATTAAAACCACTTCCATCAAAGAATTTATTTAATCTCTAGAGAGGAGGCACATGTTCAATATGGGCTAAGGCTAGTTAAACTCTAGTGTATACTACTTCAGCAAGTAAACATATATCTCAAAAAAGTATTTCAACATTAAATTCTGCTTGTTTGGTGTGAAATTACAGCAAAAGGATTTGATGTTGACATAAAACAAAGCTTTTGAATGAGCTTAAAGTCTTCAAAGGAGAAATGAAAACATGCATCTGTGGAGAAAGTGTTAATGCTTTTTAATACTAATCATCATACAAGTGTTGCTGTGATTTCTATTTCTCAGTATTGGGTTATCTGGTGTGTAATCCTGCTCAGTTCCATTGCTTTCAGGTAACTGACCCTAGCTGGTTTATATTTCAAAATACACTGCCTTGCAATTAAATAAAAATCTATAGGTTTGTGAAAGCTAAAGAGCTATTTCACATTTATTAAAGTTTTCAGTTATGTTTGAAGTTCAAAAAAGGAAAAGCAGACCACACTTTATCTTATTAATAAGACTAAAACACCCCTTGCTATGTTCTCTATTTAGAATATTCTTATTAACTTCATGCAGTATTCGAAAAAAAACTGTTTACAAAGCAGGCAAAATCCATTACACGAGGGGGATAAACATCCTTTCTTTACACAACACAATGGAATACAAAGTCTGTAGAACCTGAAGGCAGAAACCAAAACATTTTAACAACAAAATCCTTCCCCAAGGACCCCACACTTGCCACAGGCCACAAAGAATCAATACCCAAACAACAGACATGACTAACTGACAGCTCAGCCTCGCATATAATTTTTTCCAGAAGGCACCACTAAAAACAAACCAAGACACAGCACGAAAAGTTGCCGACACCACCAAACCTCACTTTCTTTCCCTGGAGCATCCTCTAAGTCGCTTGGAGAGTGAAGACTTGGCTCACCTGCACCGGGGGGGACCAGCCACGGGCACAGGCGCACTCTGCCCACCACTCGCCCGGGCTGCCCCGGGGCTTGGCTCGGCATTTATGGGGGCTCTTCCGCACAGTGTCCCACAAAGGGACCAACTCGCTCCTGCTCTGGCTGGCACCCCCAGGTCCCCACGAGGGGAGAGCCTGCGAGCTATAGTGCGGCCCCGGAGGATGCTGGTGCCAGCGACAGGCGCAGTGGGCATCCCTCGCTACGGGCGCCACGTTCCGGCCGCCGTCCGAGCCCTCGGAGCCCCGGCCGCAGCTGTGCTGCTTGGGAAGGTGCGTGTGCATGGCGCACGCAGGGCTTCCTTTGGCCACTTTGCACGAAAAGGCTTCTCCTGCCAGACGTGATGTCCTTTGCCGAGGCCTTCCCAGCCCCCTTGGCAGCAGCTAGCGGCAGGGGACGGCGG
>NW_009731465.1:21129-47855 GCF_000703405.1 Apaloderma vittatum | reverse complement strand
GGGAGCGGGGCGCAGCAGGAGCCGCTGGCCGGCAGCTCGGTGTCAATACCGGGCTCCACTCGCGCAGCGACTTGACAGCATCCCCGCTGCAGGCAGAAGCAATCAATGCTCTGCCTGGCTGGGACTCGTGCCTGCATCTCTTGCTGGATGACAAACCACGGGAGGGGAAAAAAAAAAATTAAAAAAAAAAATGGAAAAACAAACAACCCACAGCAAAACACACACACCAAAAAGAAAACCCCACAGAACAAGAAAAAAACCCACCCCACTCTCGCAATTTTCAGGAGGATTTCGCCTTTGTCTAGCTGACCTTGGCACCCTGCTGAAGCAGATTGATATGTACAAGTGGAGTGTCTTTCTTGTGGAAATAGGATCTAGACAAAGTACTGAAGAAGATACCCCTTTGCCAATGATCAGAAGAGATGCGGGAGTGGGATTTGTTGTGGTGGTTTTTTTTCCCCTGCATGCTTGAAAAGATCTTGTCAACAGAATTTCATCAGGAGATGCAAATGACAAACTCAGGAAGAATGTTAGCTGCACTAAATGCTAAACTCGAGCATAAACTTTGGCATGTGCTAATGTACACAAATAAAATGGAAAGAAAGCAAAAGGCTGAATGTAAAAATACAGCCACTTAGAAAAGATCAATGCAGCAAATTAATAAATCTTCAGTATCTTATACATATATATGTGAATATATTTACTTCTGCGTAAGGTTTTCAAAATTATGATTGATGTATCATTTTCTTCTCTTTTTTGATGTATCATTTTCTTCTCTTTTCCCCCTCCCTTTACAAATTCTTTGGCACTTGCCAATAATCTCCGGTACAGAGTTTTCTGTAAGTTTGGGGGTTTTCTTACTAATACAATCTCTTTTCCTTGAAGTTCCCTGCAATCTTTATTTGCAAATATTTTCATTTCTTTCTTCTCACAGAAGTGACAGGGGTGTAAAATATAAAAATTACAGGCTGATTTTTTCAAGCATTTGGAGAGGTTCAGGGATATAGTGCAGTCTCAGGTGACTAGTCTTCAGACTGTTAAGACTGAGAGGATCTTGGATCCCTACATATCTATATATTTTGCAGAATTTCTTTTAACCTAAGCATGCCTCAGGTACTTTTAGTCATAGAAAATAACTAACTGATTTTCAAAAAAAAATACAGGGCTATGTCACAGAATGCTTTTATGTCTGTTGGTGCTCAACCAGGATTTAAGTACACAAAAAATAAACAGAATTCATAAGTGATATGCATAGTTTTACCATTCCAAAGGCTAAAACAAATTTACTTTTAAAGATTTCAAAGACAAAGAGAAAACCATAACTATCTGCAAATATACTTTCAAATGAGATAAATGAATCTTTAAAAAGGCTTTGGTGCAGTAAGATTTGATTCAATTATTTAATTCCTCCTCATTTACCAGCATAAAATTCCTTGTTGCTAAAATACATAACAAAACAGTCTTTCAGTAACGCTTAATGAAAAATTATGGCAATGCTCTAACAGTGCAGAAAATATTTTGACAACATTGTAATTCAAATTGTAGCATGTGAAACTAGCATCACTTTTAACTGTATTTTCCTTCAAGGCGCTTGTCTCAAACCATACTACAGTCATGTTATAATACAAGGTTTAATCAGAACTTTGCTGAAAAGCCAAAATTGTACACCTGGCTCTGTCCTCTCACATAGCAAGTGCTCAACTACCAGAACTCTCAGGGCTTTGCATACTTTTAAGGTCACTTCATGTTTGAAAAACAAATATTAATGCACTTTGGAATTGCAGGTGTAGATATGAAAGTCAGCACTTAAAAATCTGAGCTAACGGAGCCTGCTAGGTAATCATTGCTATGTGCAAAGTAACTGTAAAGATATATGAGGCTGAACCCATGTTTTTGCAGTTTTACTCAAGCATAAGAGGTGAAGGTGTGTGAGCTGTCTAGAAAGCCACTCTCTTCTAGTTCTCACATGTAGTTCAGCGCTGAGCACCTAAAAACTTGTCTACCAGAAGATAATTCAAATCGTCACTGCATCATGTCTAGCAGGACTACCTCTACATAAGATATTTATTATTACCATTAATCTATACAATAAAATAATATATAATACCATGTTTAAATATATACCATAAAGATATATTTAAAGACAAAACACTAACAGGGCCAAATTCAGATTCTATTTCATCATTATGGATGTATATTAGCAGTGTTCATCTGCTTCGGATCATCAGCATTTTTGTCACAGAGCAAACTACCCAGTTCACGCCAGAATATACTGTTGCTATTGCAGCTTTCTCAAATGCCAGTCAGAATCTAAAACAACCCAGTTTAAAAAGGTCTTTCAAAGCTATTTGAAGAAATCTGGATAATGGCAGAAGTCAGAAAACGTTCACGTACAAATTTTAAAAACACCACCTAAGATAATGTATATGTTTTTAAAAAAATAAAGATTAGGGAAATCAACAGCTATAACATGGTTTGGGAGTGGAAAGAACCTACATATTCTGTGACCAGACACACATCTACGCCAATAATATTGGGTAAAGCCACCTTCACGGGAGCACTAAAATGCCTATCACAGACCCCCATAGTCCTATATTTTAAAGCAGAAAGTGACCTTTTAGCAACCTTACTATACTCCAACCAGAACAATGCAGAACTGCAAAGGCATCCTCTTGACTGTAACATTTATTGATATACTGCTAAAACTCTATATTTGAAATGACTTCTTATCAGAATGTGGAAAAAGTTTTTTTTTTCAAAAGAACTTGACACCACTGAACTTATCCTGAACCCACCCAACACTTCTAGGATATTTCATACTTAAAAACCCATAAATAAATTAAATAGTCCTATTAATAAATGATTTAAGTGGGCATATTTTTCAAAGAAGTTGGTCACTGCCTGTGTGAGAGAAAAGCACTTGAATATGGGTTGTATATGTGCAAACAATTGCTAGACAACACGGAAAGATGCATTCAAAGTATAATTCAATTTCATCAGCTGTAATTTAACTATTGTTTTAGACAGGATAGCACTTGTTTCTGGATGAACTTGGATTAACACATGGCTCAAATCCACATGCCCAACTATCATCCTAATTTGATAACAACTGGTGCACAAAGGAAAACTGAATACTGTGCAGTACACTGGGTGAACTGTGTTTGACCTGATACTGTTGTGGAAAAATCTCACTAATTTTGTTTTTAAAATATTAAGTAGGCATGACAAAATGGAGCAAATATATTTAGCTGATATTCTACCAGCACAAATAACTGTAACTGGATTACAGTAATGTTGGACATACACCAAAAATAAACACTGAGAAGAGTTTGCTTCGGGCAAAAATGTGCATATGGGAAACAAAAAGTGCATATGGGAAACAAAAATTATTAATAGAATTCTGAAAGGGAAGCTAGAAGCATGGGTGAAGATGCTTTAGATGTAGTAACAGATTTTTCCCTCCAACCAAGAAGGAAATGTTACGCAACCATAAAAGATACAGAACAAAAGAAGAGTAGTAAATGCGGAGTGGACCCGTTATTTAGTGGTCCTAAAATTTCTACGAATATTTTTCTAGGGAGAAAAACAAAGAGAACAATTATTAACGAGATAGCAAGGCTACTGCAATTTTCGAATGCAGTTTCTTTTCAAATACTTTTTTGTTGTTATTTGGTGAAAAGAAGTTATGCTTCTATAGAAATAATGGTCTTAGTGGTGACATAGACGAGAAGGAATGGCTGTGAGTAGTCCAAGATTGGGCCAGGAGCAAACTGACTGGCAAAACTCATTGCTGTCACAGGGTACTTAGGAAATCTTGGGCAAATCACTTGATTTCCATGACTATCCTATGCATAAAATAAAAAAATAATAAAATTAGAATGCTTCATTTAATGAAACCTGAACATAAGAGGTGTGGAAGGACACATCTGAAATAAAACAGCTCAGATTCTATTTCAGGCCTGCCTACTCCTCCCTTCCTACCAGACAAGAGAGGCTTGCAGGGCTACACCACCAAAAATACAACAGTAAAAGAGGAAAGATATAATAAAGGCTAGCTATTTAAAAATTTCACCATTAAGAAAATTCAATTGGAAATCTGTAGATGGTCTTTAAGAGTAATATTTTTTTTACTTAAAAAGATTGTATGATCCTCATATCCTTTAAATAAAAGGATGAGAGTCAAGCTTTGAAGTTATATACAAAAATATAAACACAACACTGAAACAGAGATCCCTGCACAACATGTCTGCCTGGAGGATAAAGGGCATGTTCTTTTGGTTTTTATGAGAGTGGAAAATTTAAGGAGTTAAAAATGTAGACATCTCCATTTTCAGTGTTAGCTGATTGTCCTAGGGTTAACATAAAGGACGATAATTTAGAAATCAAGATATAATGAGAAAGAAAAATGACAAGGGTTTGGAAGTGAACTGAATTAAGAGAAGAAAAAAGAAAACAATCCTCAGTTGGGAATATTAAGTCAAAGTCAATCATGTCAAAGCTGGTGGAGAACAGAGCACCAGGTTTACCATTTTCACATCCAAGTGAATCAAAGAATCATAAAATTGCAGTGGAAAGACTGAAATACAAGATCATTTCCATGTCAATGCAGAAACATTTCTTTCAGGATCTGTTATTTTCAGGTAGAAGTGTGTAACAATTTGTGGAATTCTCTCCTATGGAGAATTGTGTGCACTTTATTTTAGTGCTTTAGCTCACCTTAAACTAGATTCATATAAAGCCATTAGGCAGAATAACTGAGATGGAACTGCAGAAAGAGCTGTTTAGAAAAGACAGATTAAACACAGAGGGTAGAAAGGACAGCAAGAATTGCTGCAACTCTCAATTTCAATACGTGGGAAGTGCTCACTGACGCCTCTTTCCCACATGCTGTTGAGGACAAAAAGGGCCAGGTTCAAGACTTTCCCAAAATACTTAAGTATAACCTGGAACTTCCAACTACTGTCGTGAGAAACTGAAGACCCTTGCTTAAGTAACTTTAGCCAGGTAGTTTGTGACAAGCACTGCTGAGTCCCCAGGCTTTAACTCCTTTAATAATTTCACAAGGTCTAACACAAGCATGGTGGCAAATTTATGACCACTTTTTTAACATCCGATTCTGGCATTTTTAACAGTAGATTCTGTATTTCCAATCTTTTAGGAGCTGCATTTCAGAAATTCATTATCAGCGTCATACTCCGATGTTGGTTTGCATGTAATAAAAAAGGATCTAAATAAATGTTAACGACTAATAGAATCATAGAATCATAAAATAATCTCAACTGGAAAACACCTTTAAGATCATCAGGTCCAACCACTCTCCTAGTCACATCATTGAACTATGTCCCTAAGCACCACATCTACACATCTTTTTAATTCCTCCAGGGATGGTGATTCCACCACTTCCCTGAGCAGTCTGTTCCAATGCTTGATAATCCTTTCCATGAGGAAGTCCTTGTAATAGTTACTTAAAATCCATATCCTCAAGATGGGTTGCATGTAGGTTTAACTACCTTAAATTATACTTATTTATTTTCCTGTTAAATTAGGAATAAAACAGCATGATATTTTCTACAGGCGAGTTTTGATTTTGAAAAAGAGATTCAACTGTGTCGGGTCTCCATTCAGATAGTAACCTAAGCAGTAAAACTATAGCATAAATACCCAGGAGATATGCATGGAACAAATTAACCACGAGTTTTATTACAGAGTCACATCACATAAAGATATATGCACTGCATTCATTGCATAAAGGAAGAGGACAGTATAACCAAGCTAGAATTTTTGCAGAAGTCTATTTTTACTCCAGTGTTGGCAATCCATGTAGCAAATAGAGAATGCCAATTAGCCAATTTAAGCCATTTTTTTCAGGTGTAGTGCCTACTACGGCATCCTTTTTCCAGTGGATTTCTTCCCATTCAAGTTCTTTTGAAAGAACTTCCCTCAAATTTATTAGCAGACAGTAAGGAATTGTTTCTTCCCTATGAAGCTATTTGTGTTATGTTCACAATACACAACATTTTAAAAGAATTTGGCACAGTTCTGGCACTATCTTATTATGGGTCAGTTATAAGATTTCAGTGCAGATGAAAGGAAAGCAAAGAAATGTGATCACATATCACAGACACAAAACCCAAGGTTTACAGCACACACTACCAGAAATTTAAGTTACAAAAGTCCTTCTTCAGTCTTTGGAAAATAAAGACTTGTTTTAAGTGACTAACACAAATTTTACAACAAAAACAAAATCTTTTGACTGGAACTTAACTGATTCAATATTAAAAGAATAATGAAAATCTGTCATTTTTCTCTATAGTCTATAGCTCGTAACCCCTGAGATTACAATTCACTTGAAAAAAATGTCTAAAAAGATTTCCCAAACCGAAATATAGAGTGTTTTTGTAAAGGAATTACAATGTGCTCTGTGTTTATACTACAAGGATGATACATGACTCAGGAAAAGATGGTATAGAAGCAAGATGAACCCTTCATGGCTTTATACCAAAAACATAGATGTTCTAGTCATAAAAGGCTTGTATATAATTTGATGTGGTTTTTTTTTCTTTTTAATAGCTTTTTTCATTATTCAAAGAGTAAAATAATTTATGGCATCATTTGGAGCACTTATACCTTTACATTACATCTGCACCAAGTGACCTCAAGGGCCTGGGCCAACTGCTCTTTGCTTTGGCATAGCCAGAAGTTACTGAGCTCAACGCAGGACTGACAGGGTCAGATTCCAGAGTCTGTGTTATACAGCAGGTAAAACCAGATAATCACAATTATCTTGCTAGCAGTGTATATATAAAAGAAACCAAACTAATGGCTAAGATAAAAGTTTGGAGGTTTTTTTCTGTATTAGGAATAGAAGAAAAAAAATAATTATTCTTCCCAGAATGACACTTAGGAGGAAGATCTCCAGCATACAGCAGATGAGGCACCAGCCATGTGCCTGAGCCATCTACAGGTATGTTGGTTTAAGCAAGAAGAAATATGATGGTACAGGAGAGCATTTTTCTTCCTTGAAATTGTAAGGATGATTTTTATTTTTATAAAAAGATCCAGGATTTTACCAAATATCATCAATACATGAAAGAACATTTCTGTGAAGTATATTTTTGTTTTCTTCAGAAATCTCGTCCCTAATGTTTTAAAATTCAGTATTTTTAATTTCTCTTTGAGGACCCCAAAGTACCTTTTTGGCTCTAACTTCTATTTATTAAGTAGCACTTTAACATATTTCAAAGAAATTTTGAATTGGTGAAAAACTCAAGGTAATGTCGATGTCATTTAAATATCCAGAGCATGGATGAAAAATGATATTTTCTGAAGAAGGTTCCACTCATTTATGTTACAGGACTACATTAAGAATCATTTCATAATGAATCATTTCATCATTTCAGATATGACAGTAAAACAACCTATGTATTGCTGGTCATGTTTTATGTAAATTCTTAAATTTAAATTACATTTTTCCTTTTTTTATGAATGCTAAGAGTCAATCACTTCACATCTTTGCCTAGTCAGTTGAGTCAGTAGCCTCTTCTGCAACTTCACAGTTAGATGTAGTCTAGGTTAATTTATCTCATTTTGCATTTTCCTCTAGTTCATTTTGCATTTTCCTCTAGTTCTGTTGCCTTTCCAAGTTTCTTAAATGTCAAGCAATTGTAAATCCAGAACAGACCCTCTGTTCATCTTCCAAAGTCTATTGTGATTTTCTTCAGACACATTTTTCTGAACGCTGTCAAAAGCTTTTAAAGTTGCACTGTATGGATTTATTTTCATTCTGAGCACACTCATTTACTCTTCCAAGGAATCAGAACAGTCTTTCGACAAAGCCTCCCCTTTAGAACAGCTGTATTGATCCTTCCTTTGTGAGAAAGTATATCTGTAACAATTTTAGGCAGTGTAAAGCAGACTTCCTCGTCTAAAATTCTTGAATCATCTTTAAAACCTATGTTAAGAACGTTGTGTTCTTCATCTTTCATTCTTGTATCTCCAAAACCATCCTATGCAAGAGGATACCCATTGTTATAGCATTTTGATGTTATTAATTTTCAGTACCTCCCTGGGCTAAAGCGTGTGCTCCCAACAGTAGGCAACTACTCATTTGATCAAATTCCTCTCTTATGACACTTGATTTTAGACAGTTTCCTTCATTTCTTCTCTGTAGAGAAAAAACGAAACTTCCAACATTTCTGTACAGTGGTAAGTGAAGCAAAAAACTAATTAGTTTTTTAAAATAATGGTTTTTTTTATGGCCCGTTTATCGTATTTTGCTCATCTGTTAACCCTTTCCTGTGACTCTTTGAGAAGTTATTTTCTTCTAATGTGCTTAAAAAACCACCATGTTTTGTCTATTAAAACCTTTAGCAAATATTACCATAGTCATATATTTAAATTGTAAGAGTTTATGGACATCTACATGTTTCTTGCTTAGAAACAATACTTACTGTAACAAAATATTTTGTTGTTTTAGTAAATTAAAAAAAAAATCCAATGAAATTAACTTCTTGATTTGGAAAAATTTAATTTTTTTGAACTTTAATATTTCTGCGGTTTTTTCCCCCCCACTCTTACAAGGATATAAAATCTGATTAATTATCTTTGTATCATATCTAGGTTCTATACATTGGCCAGGACTAATTCAAGAGAGACTTTGTGCAATTTTCTCACTAGTTTATATCACTTGTTTCACCTGAAAACTCAAACTCTTTATCATTCAATTAACAGTATGGCTATGCTATAGAATTTCTTACCCCATTTTGATACAGATCAATTACTTTGTGTTCTGTTTGCTTTCACTAATATTCTATCATATCATTCCTATGCAGCTTTTAAAAACAGATTTTCTTCTTTCTACTAAGTTTCTTAGAAGCATGATGAATTAATATCTTTATTGCTATGAAGGATTTCGGTTTATCCATATAAATAATTTATATGTACATATTATTTGAATCCTATAAACAGAATAAATTACTTGTCTCAAAGAAAGACCAAAGAAAGACATGGAAATAAATACACATTTAAATGTAGCTGAAAAGAAATGTTCCTCTAAAATGCATTTTTAACTCACAGAACTTATTGTCTGTGTGTAAAACAAAAATTAAATTTGTTATTTTGGTAGAAGTTATGTTTAAAATGCATATATAATTACAGCCCAGGACATAAAAATAAAGAGATAAATATATATGTATTAATAGGATAGTCCCAAGAAAAATAAACAATCTATCTGTTGCTATATAGTTCTGAAAGAGTGGACGACACTTTACCTGAATTTCTGTCTCTCTACCACCAAGCACAGAGTGTTAATCTTCATTAAACAGCAAATTTGAAATTACACAAAGAAAACTTCACACAAATGTGAAAGTATATTTTTATCTAGTTCAGAGAAAAACACGATGACACATTTATCTATTTCAATCAAATGTAATTTTGTTCCCTCATGATTAATGACTGATTAGTGAATTGCTTTTATGCCAAAATAACTGCTTCTAAATACGTTCTTAAATAGATATAATGATTGTAAAAAATTACAACCGGAAAAAGGGAGAACATATCAACAACATTTCTTTCAGCTTCTGTATATATTGACTTATGAAGGCAATACTGAGAGTTGAATGAAAATTTGTCATTGGGCAGAAACAGTAAAAATAATACTTGAGATCTCTGGTATTTAATGTTTCTTAGAAAACACTTTTGAATATTGAATCCAAGTAGATAGTGTTATTCCCACTCGGTCCCCATGTGTTGCCAGGTCTAGTCAAGAGGTGGCGTCCCTGCCCAAAACAGGGAGGTGGACTAGATGATCTCTAAGGTCCCTTCCAGCCTAGGCCATTCTATGATTCTATGATTAGCAAAGGTACTTCCCTAGCTCTGTTTACTTTGCTATTTAAATTCTCTAGAAAGAGAGTTCCCAGAGTTCAGATAAAGTTAAATCTGGAGATGGACATGAAGGCTAAATAGAACTTTAAGTACACCAGGAGCAGAGAGGGTTACATCTGAAGTACGGTGTCTGCTTTGGGCTACCCAGTGAAAGACAGAGAGAGACAATCTGAAGTGAGTCCAGTGGAGAGTCATCAAGACGGTCAGTGGGCTGGAGAACATGATATATATGGACATAAAAAGAAAGTTATTTTCAGGCCAGGAAAAATGCTAAGGGGCAAATTTTTCTTAAATAGGTGGTTATAGAGAAGCTGGAGTCAGATTCTTTTAAGAGCTGTGCAGTGAAAAGCAACGGTCAATTAACACAAGCTGCAGCAGAGGAAATGTGATCAGATGTCAGGGGAAAAAAAAAAACCAGGAATGTGATCAAGCACAGGACCAGGTTGCCCAGAATATAAAAGTGTAACAAATGCTTCTTTTACTCAACAAATGTCCCCTAATGTAGAGCGCGCCTTTTGATATTTGACTGGTCAGTCAGTCTTTGTTGTCTCTGTTCCAAGAAGCCAGCCAGTATAAACCACATTAAAAAGTTACCTTCACGTAAATGAAGTTAAATGTTTGATGGAAGTGACAATTGTTTCATATTTCCAAAGACAACTAGTTGGCAAGAGTCAACTCAGCCTCATTTACCTCATTCTTTCCTGCCAACAATTTTTTTTAAATACTGATTGTATACGTTGGCAGATGAAGACAAACTATTTCAGTATGGAAAATTCATGCTGTGGAGCTTCCAATAAGCTGAGAGAATGTGACAAAACAGAAGAAACTATTAAAAAATCCAAAATAAATTAAGCTTATATTAATTATCAATGACATTCAACATGGCAAAAGAGGACACAAGTTTGCATTAAATGCTAACAGTCTGTTCTCTTTCCTAAAAGAAATAATACAACTTTTTTTTCAACGTCATTTGACAGCTGCTAATAGATTGGCAGGGGATTAGGTTTTCAAAGATTGTTGACAAAGCTTTTGTTTCACAGAGTGAAAGGTGTATGAAAGTTTAATTGCAATATCTTTTGCCTTCTAAATCTTTTATTCTTTGTGGAGTAGTTTGCAGGACTTTGCACCTATAAACAACAATTTGAAGACACCAATGTGGGGCCCTGAGGGTACTATGAGGCGTGACTGTCTGTGCCCCCTGGGGTCTCCCGCCTTCCTGACCACTGCCCAGGACCCCATTTCAACTCAACTTGGAACCATCACTCCTGGCCCCAGCGACTGCCCTGTGGGATGTCGTCTCCAGCTCTGCTTTACCCAGCCATGGGCCCTGCTGAGCTGGGTCCACCTATAGATCTGATGTCTGGTTTTGAGATGTCTTCAGCTACCTTTCTCCTTGGTTCAGGTGGTGGGACCATGCCCTGACCTGCTGGCCTTGGGGAACCCCACAGCTCTCATCCTCTAGTCCACACAACGCCCTGACAAGTAGTTTTATTAATACAGATTTTTTATATGTGTCCATGATCATGACCCACAAATTTAAAAACTCAGGGAATGAAATGTACACTTACAGTCCCTGGAGAATCTGATCCCATGTGTTGTGTGGTGTTTGAGGACATGTGTGCATACTTTTGTGTTACTAATGTAGTTTGTGTTACAAATTGAAAGTTATCACCTCAGATTTAGAAAGTATTCAGAGATTTTTATCAACTCACAGCCAAATAATTTTCAAAATTTCTACAGGCATAAAATCATTCAGGTATACCTGGAATTTTGGCAGTAAAAATTCACAAATCAATTACCTACATAATGCCATTCAAATAACCTCTCTATTGAATGTCTTCTATGACCTTCACTCATTTTCATTATTTTTCTCCTCTAAAACACTTGAGATTCACTTTTCTCTGGATGGAAAGCTTTTGTAAAGATCTGTAAGCAGTGTTTTGCAAATATATCTGTATTTACCATCCAAAAGCAATCTACCCATCCAATTAAAACAGAGGTTTATATTAAATCAGTATTAGAAGTTAATATTTTGCTTTTACTGAAATAAGCAGCCTTCTGCTTCAACTAACACAAAACACCCACTATGACTCAGTCTATATTTGATTTACCTGTTCAAAAAAGGAAAGCAAAATAAAAGCTATATTTACAAAACTACTGGAAGCATGATCTCACTTTCCACAATTGTTCAAGACAAAGTTGCTATGGAGTCTAACAAAAAGTCTCAAACATACTCTAGACATGACTCAAAAAATTTATCTTGACCTAAACCCAAGTCTTTTCACTCTTCAAAGTATCACAGTTCAGGAGCCTGCTCAAGTAGTCCAGCAAAAACAGATGATCCCAGTCAAGAGCGATGAGACCCTCTGTGCTGGGATGCCTATTCATAAAGAGCAGTGGACAGAGCACAGCCAAAAAAAGTATGATGTCACCATTAGTAAGAAAAAAAATGACAGTACGGGGTGTCTTGCCTGAGCTGATTTCAGCCTGTTTAGCAGTGATAACAACTGTCTAGCAATCAGGTACTTAGTCCCTGAACCTGATCTAGATCCTTTTCAGTTGGTAACAAGTGGTTATTCAGTACGAATTGTGTACAATGTATAACTCTAAAATAAAACGAGGCATGGAAGAAGCTTTCAGAGTATAAATGCTAATCCTCAAAGAAAATATATTAAAAATATTTCAGACCAAGACTTCATAGCCCTGGTCACTTCCAAACTGAAGTTAAACACACTTCACACTGATTGCCCCCATTCTCAAACACACACCTTCCAGAATTTGACTCTTATCCTAATGATTTCGCAAAAAGGTAGACTGAAACTTGCTTCACGTTCCTCCTTTCTCTGAGCATCAGAACACAGACAAATAAATACTGTAGGATAATTTTCTGTTAATTATTATGTTTACTCATTATTGTAGATTTTCTTTTTTTTTTTAATGCCACCACAGAATATCCAGAATCTATTATACTACTGTAAGTACGACACACAGTATCAATTCAATAAGTTCCAAACATTTATTTTGTATTGAAATTACAGCCCTGGCCCTTCCTTGCTCTAGTGCAAGAAATGGTTGGGTGCATACTTTTGTTTTCTGTGTGTGTGTGTGTGTGCTCAAGTAACTGGTATTCAACATACAGGGTATGCTACTGTCTAGCTTTCTTGATTAAATACCGTCCCACAAAATTAGTAGATATTTCAAGGGCAGTCAAAAATATGTTTTCTGGTAGCTGCCCTTGTTACCAAACAAATAACACATTCTCAGCTCCTGTCGAGCTCCCATGCTTTTCTCTTTTACTTGTGTCAGCAATCCAAGGAGAGTGCATACACTTTCATGTAGATGCAGCTCACGGCCTCACTGAGTAGTTGAGGTGGGAAGGAACCAGTGCCATATAGAGGGGAAGGATCACTCCTCTCAAACTGCTAACACCCCCCTCAAACTGGACCTAATGTAGCCCTGGAGGCTGTTGGCCTCCTTTGCTGCAGAGGCTGGTTCATGGTTAATTTGGTGCTCACCAGGATCACCAGTTCCTTCTCTGCAAAGCTGCTTTCCAATCAATTCATGAAAGGCATTCACCTCCCATGTAATTATTTGAATAACTTCATGGCAGACCCCTGCTGTCAGTGCAGACCTAGAATAAAAACAAGAAATAGTGGTGTAGGGCTTTGCTGAGTGATTAGGGTATTTGTCTGTTGAGGTGGGTGCCACTGTAGCCTAAACCACATTATTATTTTATAAATCTCACTTGCAATGTTCAAATCTCTTTGCTTTGCCTATCTAGAAAATTGTGGAAGAATGAACCTACAAGTCTGGAGCACTGGGGAATGACATATATCAGGATACTTGGAAGATTTTTGATAGTAGAACCTTAACGGCAGAAGTAGGAGCTTAACATCATCATCAGAAGAGCTTAGGAAGAGAACCTTACTTCACAAGCGGACTAGAGGGCTCAGCATAAACGAATGGGCTCAAATATGGCAAGAAGATGAGTATATAGCATGAGGCATTTGTCTGGGATTTTGATATTTCACCTGCAAGAAAAGTGATCACCACAATGTAGCCAACATTGCCAACATGATAATTATTTTCAAGTACATTTTTTTTCTCAAAAAACTGTCAATTCACCTGTAAAATGTAAACATAATGCAGCATTCATAAGTCAACAACGCAGACAAAATTTAATTTCAGTCCTGAAATGTAATTCATTTTATCTGATTTTTAAATCTACACCTTGGTGGGACATCAAAGCCTAATTAGTCAATTACAATAAGCAAAAGTCATTCAATGAGGAAAGGCCCCTATTTGCTTGGGCTTGTAACCCTGTCTCAGAAATGGCTGGATGTTACCATGAACTAAACAAAGATGGACTGAGCACTGAACAATCCACTGAACTCTACCCTAGCACATATGCACCGCACTGGGTACAACTAGTGAGAAGATAAAGGGAATTAAAGGTCTGTCTCCCTCCCCATGTCCAAATAAACACCATATTTAAACAGACAAAAGCAGTTCAGAATCTGGTTCTTAGTATTTCCATCTTCATTACAGTCACATTTCTGTTTTGAGAGACAGATCTCATCAGAATCTGAATCATTCTGATTATGGTAATTTCCATATTTTACAAGACCTTTTGCAATTCAGTAGTTATTGATGTTAACTATAAAAAGAATAAACCTCGATTTCCCCAGTAATGACCCACTGAGTTATCCCAAGATACTATCTCCCCAGACCCTGAGGGTGACTTTGAAAAGAATGTTAGTTATCTCTAATGGAGATATGTAAACAGATGTTATATTTGCCATCTGATTAAGCTTTTCAGAATGATCATTAAAGTCACTTACCCATATGGAGCATCATATGTACCTACTGTTTAACTGGGCAAAGGATATTCCTCGGTCTGAAGAAAATACATGATATGTGAGAGCTAGGAAAGACTAAGAATCTGAATTTTGTTTTCTCCATTCTTCCCTGGAAATACATTAGGGTTATCTGAATGAAACTGTTTTCAAGGCCTCCATCTCATCTGCACCAGAACAGAGACTGTGTGTGCAGATAATCAAGATCTTATGATTAAAATAACTAAATCATTCCCCTGACTGCTTGCATTGACTCCCTCTTCTGCCCAAGCATTTCTATGTTCTGCTGGGGAAGCCATTTAAAAAACCATTATCACACGTGGTCATCGCATATGCCTGATTTTCTCACAATTGAATTTGAAAACGTTAGGTCTAACATGCAGCATGATCAAACCCCCCCAAAATGTAGCTGATGTCAATATGAATTTTCTTATATACTGCTTATATAATTCTTGTATACTTCTTATATACTTATATACTGCAAATCCTGAATTCTCAAGCACGGGTAAATCAAACATCCAAGATTAGTGCAGAGGTAGGTTGAGGTTTTAAGTTTATTTTTTGCTTGCTTGTTTCTTCTGTTATTTCTCTGTGCTCTAGGCTGCCCTAGAGTTTGTCATCCGAGTGATCATGTTTTCCCTCTCCCTGACTGGTTCCCAGCTGTACTCTCCTTACCCTTTCTTTCCCAGAATCCACCTAAACAGATGGATTAATACAACCACTAATGCCCAGTTTGTCAGCTACTTGGGCTCAACATGTATCTGTGTTCAGGCAGTGCTGTTCCCAAGCTAATACAGTCTGTTTCTCCGTTTGGCATATTATTCTGGGGTGTAAAAAAGAAAGGTTCTGTGCTTTCAGTTCCAACTCACAAACACATCTAAGGATGGAGCAGTTGTTACAGCAGAAGACTGACCTCATCTTGGAGTTAATCATGCTTAATCCCTGGGAAAACTGTACCCATGGACTTTTCCTAGCACGAGGAGCAGTAAGAAACTTCAGCATGCGCAAGACAAATCAGCTATTTGAAGACATAACTATTATCTCTAGCAAATATATAGAGAGCCTGTGTGAATGTTGGATTGTGACTCATCCAAGTTTGTTTGTATTTTCAGAAGGACTACCCTTAATAAAAGTCATCTGATTCTTCTAAAAGTGCTGAAATATCAGGAATATAGAAAAAAATTCAGGATTCAGTTAGTTTGTTTTGAAAACAGATAGTATCTCTTCACTTCCTAATGTCAGTCCAGTCATGTCGGCTAAAATAGTGAAAATACAGGAACAAGTGATCAGACCAGTTTGCTTGAGACACAGAAACAGAGCACACAAAATTTTAGTTTAACATGTCTACTTTGTCAGAAGTTACAGACTGGCAAGTGATCGTATAGGTAGAATCAAGCAATTCTAATTGAACTAGGTGTTATCAGCTCTACATATCACATCCAGTCATGAAATTTACAACAGAACAGCTACAATGGCATTCTTTAGTTAAGTAAGTTTGTTTTGTACTAAATCTCTAATTTACCCTAATCAAGCGTTTTCCTTGACATACACTTATAATAAATGTTTTCTATCTAAAATATATAATTCATATAGCATCAGTAATATAAAAAGAAATATTAACTTTTTTTCTAAATTCACTTGATCTAGATTCCCAGAGAGCATTCTGCACCAGGTACAAATTCCTTGCTCTCCTTGCAGCTGCTCTGACAGGTTCTGCTCTCCTCCACGTCCACCTGTCCCTCTTTTGCTCTCCACATCCGCTCCTTTGACCCTCAGTTCCTCAAGCTTCTGATTATATCCCCATTCCCCTTGTCCAGGCATCGTGACATGCACCTCTCATCAGATTTCTGCTATTATAACTATTTCTGTCATAAGAGAAAGACATTTCCCAAGCCTTCCTCTTGCTTACATTTAGACAATATTACAGACACTGAGAAATATGTTACTATACCTTTACCAAGAGATTCTCTCATGAAAACTAGGGTAGCACTTCTGTTACCACATGCTTCAGCCTCCGACTGAGAGTTGATAAACATATTAAAAGGCAGGTATGGTAGACAAGACAGTTTTAAACACAGCTTGGATGTGTTCCCCCTGTAAAGGGGATGTTCCCCCTGTAAAGAGGAAGCCAGCCACCAGTCACCAGTATATCTATGACTGGATCTAGAAAATTCATGTTAATTAATTCTTGTACTTCATTAAAGAAACTAGGATTTGCAATTTAATGGGCCTTGGATTTTACTTCCCGTCCTTATCCTGTGGCAGTCCAGAGTCTAAACATCTTAATGACATTAGGCAACCATTTAGCACAAAATTTCATTTATTATACTCATACTGATATTTGAAGTAATGAGATAAAGTGTATAATAAAAAACCCAACAAATAAATAATCATGAGTTAGATACAAAACACATTACTTCTGTTAGAGCCTTTAAAATGTTTTATAACTTTTTTGAAGGATATCTTTAAATATAGACAAAGCATAGTTACTATTAAATACACATTATTGATCACTCCTGATGTTTGTTTTAAGCAGAATAGTGGTGATATAAATCATTCTAAGACATACAGATGAGTCTATGTTATTGTAATTTGTATGTCTGAGTGATAATTTTTCCCCCTACAGAATATTCTTAATGACATCAGATTTCATTTTATTGTGGTGTTAGTAACTAATAAAAACAATCAACAAGAAAATATGGGTTTCCAAATAAAACCATTTCATTTAGTGAGTCTGTACTAAGAAAGTCAGAGAATTGTTTTGGTTGGAAAAGACCTTTAACATCATCAAGTTCAACCATCAACTTAGCAATGCCAGGTCCACAACTAACTCATGTCCCTAAGCACCACATCTACAAGTCTTTTAAATATCTCTGGGGATGGTGACTCCATCACTTCCCTAGGCAGCCTGTTCCAGTGCTTAACCACCCTTTCAAAAGGTGGTTTCCTAATACCGAACCTAAACCTCCCCTGGTAAGACAGGAGGCCATTTCCTCTTGTCTTATTTCTTATTCCTTGGGAGAAGAAACTGGCCCTCACCTCTCTACAATCTCCTTTCAGGTGGCTGTAGAGAGTGAGATGGTCTCCCCTCAGCCTTGTCTTCAGATTAAACAGCCCCAGTTCCTTCAGCCACTTCTAAGAATTGTTTTCATGTCCCTTCACCAGCTTTGTTGCCTTTCTTCGGACAACACTCCAGCCCCAACATGTCTTTCTTGGAGTGAGGGGCCTAAAACTGAACACAGGATTTGGGGTACAGCCTCATCAGTGCCAAGTACAGGGGGCCAATCACTGCCCTGGTCCTTCTGGCCACACTATTTCTGATACACGTCAGGATGTCATTGTCCTTCTTGGCCACCAGGGCACACTGCTGGCCCATGTTCAGCCAGCTGTCGACCAGCACCCGCGGTCCTCTTCTGCTGGGCAATTTACAGCCACTTTTCTCCAAGCATGTAACATTGAATGGGATTGTTGTGACCCAAGTGCATGACCTGGCACTTGGCCTGGTTGAATCTTCTACAAATGGCCTCTACCCATCAACCCAGCCTGTTCAGGTCCCTCTGTAGAGCCTTGCAGCACATCAACACTTCTTCCAGTGTCATCTGCAAACTTACTGACGGTTCACTCGATTCCCTCCTCCAAAGTATCAATAAAGCTATTAAACAGAACTGACCCCAACACCGAGCCCTGAAGAACACCACTTCTTGACCGGCCATCACTGTTTGAGCTCAGCCATCCAGCCAGTTTTCCACCCAGCAAAGAGAAAGGTATCTGCAGTAGTCAGTGTTAAGAACTGAACTTCAAATACAGAACAAAACAAGAGATGAACATCCTCTGAGAGGCTGTCTAAGTAGCACAGGCATCATTAAAATAACACCTGAAGCTCACAGCTATGCTATGTGTGTGACAATGTGCTTTAATACACCAGTCTCTCCAGCAGCCCTGCTTTCAGCCAGATCCTTATTTCCAAGCATCCCTGACACTAGGATCTCACAGACTTCCTAGCTCAGTGAAATCCTGTCTCCTTTACAAGTGATGTGAGCAATTCAGGTAGCACTAGCTGTTATCAGTTTTATGTTTTTTATTAGTTCTGTGGGAGTTCTTTTAAGTTCTGAGGGTTACTTGTCAAATGAGTCAGGGGGTGTAAAATCCAAATGGAAAATCTCATCTGCTACACAAATTTAGTTTCCCCATGATGTCAAGCAAGCTTTTTACACAAAACAAATTTAAGAATACTTTGAAGTCTGGGCTTCTCAAGGTAAGGTTTTTTTCCTTACTAACAATTAACATCTGATGTGAAAGCCATTTTTAAATTCTTTTGATCCAAGTCAATAAATTACAACAGATTATTAAGAAAAATTTGGTTTAAACAAACTGCATTTACATTTAATTTAACCTTATTTAAATGCAACTTTGATTATTTTTAACGCTAATATACAAATTCTAAAATTCCTTTTTAATTTATTTTCTCTCCAAATGCATTTTGAAAAGGCACCTTGAATTAGTTTTCAAAAGGATGGATACTGAAATCTGCATAAATTTTTCAAAAGCTCTAATCAAACATACTGGTTCATTAAGAATAGTTGCAAATGATTAAAAATATAAAACCTGACACTATCCAAGATAGTCTTAGTAAATAATATTATCGTCAAAAATTTATTTTGGAAATTACTTTAATGAGTGAACTATCTTTTTTCCCCCCAGTTCTGAAGCATCCCTTAAACTGTTGCTCCTAAGTGCCAACACAACATGTGAATATTTAAGGTCCGTACTAGTCTATCAGCCTCCTGAAATAATTTCAGTGAATACACTGAATGCTCCCATGATGAAACTTTCCAGGTTACAAAAATAACATAAAAAATACAACAGCTTTATCTATCTAATTTTTCATGTAGCTACCTGCATATGCCAGCTTGTGTCCCCTTCGTTAACGTTCATGGATAGTACGGACGCTCAACTTGGATGAAAGCCGATACATTATTAAAATACATTTTCAAGTGACTGCATACTTGAAAAGGTCACTGTACAGACTACAAAGCTCTACAAGAATCACTAGAGAAAAGGATTAAAAGTTAAGCAAAAATAACTTGTATTTTTCAATATTGTACACTTAGGAATATTTTTGCCTGAAAAACTGCTACACCTGCTATAGTAAAAGAAATATTTTTAAAAAAATTTAAGAAATTAGAAACTCATATCACATTCCTCAATGTTTCCTCCACAATAAAATGGGTAATTATTTAATTGTTCTCCTGCTTTTCCTCCCTTGCTTTCAATATTCACTTCCTATTCCTCCACAGGCTGCAAGAATTAAACCAAGAACGGAAGTTTTGGAAGTGAGCTGTTGAGATCAGGTATGTGGTTCAAAAAAAAGGAAAGCGTGCAAAAGAGCTAAATCTATTTATCTTCAGAAAAAAAAAAGAAAAATCCTGGCACTGAGTAGCCTAATATACAATACGAAAAGCGTTGTGGATCAGGGCAAAAAAAAAAGATGAAATCAGTTCACAGTTACTAACAACAGAGAAGAAAATAATGCTAAATAAATTAGAAAATATAATGACAGTACATGTTAGACAAACTCTATAAAATAAATGGGATACCTTAAATGGTAAAATAATTACGTCTTTTTAGAGGCCTTTTTTCAACAACAGCCTCACACCAGTTTTCTCCTTTTCTGGGCTCAACTAGAGCCAACTGAACCAAACTGGAGACTCAAATTCATAAAGATGGAAAAGTACCCAGGTGACATCCTGGCAACTGCTACAATGATTCAAGCATTGGAACAGGTTGTCTAGAGAGGTTGTGCTCTCTCCATCCTTGGAGATTTCCAAGACCAGGTTAGACCAAGCCACCAGCAACCGTCTACGAAATCAACATTGACCCAGAATTGAGCTGGAGTGTGGATTAGAGACCTCCCAAGGAGTGGTCTAAAATCTAAACATCAGGGTTTATATGCTACGATTCTTAAATACCAAAATAAGAGTTTTAAACTTTTATACATTTATCTATATAGACAATAAGATCATAGAACGGCCTAAGCTGGAAAAGATCTTAGAGATCATTTTAATCCGGCCTCCCTGCAGCCAGAGACGCCACCTCTCAACTAGATCAGGCAACACATGGGGACCGAACGGGAAGATATAAGAGATGTTTTCTGTAGAGACATACATACATGGTACATTTTCTTTAAAATACTCTCCACCCAGCTCAGTGTTTTTTCTTTTTTCTGTTTTTTCTTTTCCTTTACCCTTTTTTTGAACAGTATTCCACATTAGCAGAAATATTTGCCCTTCTAATTTCCTTCTATTTTATGAGGCTCAACCGGGCTACAAGTTCCCGAATTGAGTCTCAAATACTTTCTAATTCTTTACAAATTCATTCCATGATTTTTTTTGTATTTTGTACTTTTGAGAGATTTTGTATAAGAAAGTCTGCCTTTCTGGTGCCAAGTAGTTGTGTGACTCCATTTTAGAATTTCAAAGCTGAGATTATGACCACTGGGACAGAACATTTTTCCAAATATTAAGTATCACACTGAATGATGTATTGCAAATAATCTTTGTTTCACTTCAGTATGGAGATTAAAGAGAAATTGCATTTGCTCATAAAGACTAAATCATGCCACTGGTTTCTCAAGATTAATATCTAAAACCTCACAACCTTCTTGTTCAGCAATAATGAAGTGATATCTGAATAGAAACATTCAAATATAATCTAACTGAAGGAATGAGTCACTCAAAGGTGTCAAACAATCCAACAGAGTCAAGGAACCCCAGTGCCAAATTCTGGCTGAAACCAAGATAGATCCAGCTGTGCTCTGACTTGGCCAGTGTTTGCACAATAGTTTGAATGACTGCAGGTGTGCAACATGATTTTTCTTCAGACAAAAAACAGAGTTCTGAATTCTGAAGGAACTTATGCAGACAGAGAGAAAGTGTTTCTTTATCCTGCTCTTTCATACCTCTGATGTGACATAACAGGAGTGGTCTCAGATGTATTCATGTATTTAAATCTTGAGTTCTCCTTCAACATTTTGTATGTATTTCAAGCAATGAAACTGAACTTGCTGCGAAGAGTCAAGGAAGCATGGATTCTCCTTATCTGGCTGCAGTTTTTCCTTCACAAGCCTGTCAGACAACCTCTTCATAAAAAGAAACTCAAAAGGAGGTAAAAAGCAAGACAGTGAAAGTCTATGTTCCAATACAGTTTCTTTAAGAAGGGTGGTTAAACTGTGAATTTTAAACTTTCCCAAATACTCAAATAAGAGAAGATGTATCTTTAGTAAACCTCCTATTTTATCTGTTATTTTTTTGCACAGAAGAATAGATAAAGGTACTGAGTGACCTCTTCAAAGCTGGTTTACTTGCTCATTCTCTTGTGCTTTTTTAAACTCTTCATTCTGTGCTCTCTGCAATACTCAGTCCCACTACAGATGGTATCACAGCAAAGGGAGACCTCTCCTCTCATTCCATCCCCTGGAAACAGCAGGTCACTGCACAAAGTGGTCTGGCATGTTTTTCAGTACATAAATTAAGCCCTGCCCACACAAATGCCCCATTATTTGCCACGTTTTCTGCTGCTGTGGCTCAGAGGTATCCTTCCTGACACTGCAGTAGAGCCTTACCGACTTTAACTCGTTGTTTCTGCTTAAAGACAATTTGATTCATAATGGAAGATTCTGTTTCACAGATTCAGGTTTTCATCATGCAGGTTTTGCATAGGTGAAGTGCCAACGTATGCCACAAAATGAATTGCGAGGATAAAGGTTTTCTTAAAAACATGACCTAGGGCTGCCAAATAATTGGGTTTGTTTTTTTGCGTTTCTTTTATGTTGCCTCAGAGCACTGGCACAGGCTGCCCAGGGAGGTTGTGGAGTCTCCTTCTCTGGAGACATTCAAAACCCGCCTGGACGCGTTCCTGTGTGACCTGCTGTAGGTGATCCTGCTCTGGCAGGGGGGCTGAACTAGATGATCTTTTGAGGTCTCTTCCAGCTCCGAACATTCTGTGATTCTGTGTGCCTTTCTCCACAACTGAGGTAAAACCTGGTCACTATAACATTTTTTGCAATAGAAAAATAATGTTTGATTGTCTATATTGAAGTTAGTCAAGTAAAACTGTGCACCCAATTCAGCTGTGACCTTCTGTTTACACACTGTTAAGAGCTTCCATCTAAAGACACAGCAGCCAGCATGTTAGTTGCTTTAATTATGAACTACGAGTAGAATACACAACCAGAAGCTAACTTCACTGTTGCAAAGATCATTACATTTCCATGAGTGAAGAACAATTATTGCAAAATTTCTACAAGGATTACATTATCTGGTGGAAAAACAGGGAGAAAAATAAGATAGCCCAAGTCCTACGGTTCACCTCAACACATTCCCAGTGGCCTACAACATTTCTCCTCTCCAAAGAGAGTCCCATTTCCCACTTCTCTCAACTATATCTTGTAAGCCACTCAGGCAAATAGAAAGGGCATGAAAAATACTTCGGTCAACACTTGACTGTTGTTTATTGAACTAACTGCAGTTGCCACAGGAGCCACAAGATGGCACATTGTTTATTCCCTGTTTCTCGCAGTATGAACCAAAGAAAGTGGGGGATCAGGAAGAGGAACTACTGCAGCTTTATTAGCCCCGTCACTTTTTTAACAATAAACACTCTCCTCTGAGTGCAAAGTCCATGCTTTTAATTACAGCAACCATTGAAGTTTCAGGAAAAAAAACTGTAATTCAAAGACATAAGTCCCTGAATTATACTCCAGAAAGTATACGTATATAGTGGGAGTGAAATATGACTGCTTTTACCTAAAAGTCATCTGCAATGTGTTCACAGACATATTTCAGTTGGTATAATCTGACTACTGTAAATAACAGTGATTTGTGAAACTATCTGAATGATCAAAACACTGGTACAACATGAATATCCCAATGAATATAACTTGCTACCAATCTCTTACATTCTTCTATCAAATGCATTCACCACTCAGGCAATATTTAAGAATCCTACACAGCTGCAACATCACTGCATCACCACTGATGTCCATCCTGCTCTGTGAACACATTTTCTTGTCAATGGAAATGACCTGACAAGGGACATGAAGAGTTCCAGACAGTCAGAAACAAGTTCTCAAATCCTACCCAGCAGGTCAGATGACCACAAATTGTATTTAACGCAAGTGTTCAAGGATCAGTCTAGAGTTTTACTCTATATTGAAATGAAATGGATATCTCTGAACCAGGGGTGGGGGAGAAGCAGGACAGTGACACTTTTTACTTCAGTACATCTCCGTGATCCTTTTTGCCATGTTAAGAATGAGCTCTTCCAACTTTCTGGCATCATATATGTTTGGTATCACACTTGTTCCAGTTTAACATACCGAAAACTGTTCTGAGGAAGACAGATACGAGAAACTTGAAAGTAGATATGAGCTTTGCTTCTGCCATAGTTCACACTAGACCAGGATGTCCATAAAGACATTCTTTTAGACAAAAAAGCATTGACCATAAAACTCCAGATGTCCCTTCCGAGTGTTTTTCAGGCTAATTTTACTTTTAACACAGAGAATATAATTACAAAATGTGTCTACAAACCCTCTGCAAGTGAGCTACCAAAGCAATACTCCAGCTCCCTTAATAAAGATCCTTTGAGCTGTGATGCTTCTAGGTTTCAAATATTAAAGATACATTTTATGTAGTGCTTATCTACAGCAGTGACAGGATTCTAAAAGACGGTTTCTAATTCAATCCACAGCAGTCCCATCTACTGGTTATTGATGTTCCTAAGCTTGTGTGAAATTATATCGTGTTTTCTTTCCAGTCTGGGAATATTTCTCTGGTTTGGATTTTATTAAACCTAGTAATCTAAAAAGCTACATTTGTCTTGTACAAGTTAGACTGCAGTCAAATACTAGAGAAGGGCTTCATGAGATGAAATGCTGTTCTCCAACTCTACCCCTGATTTCTTCAGTGGAACTTCTGCACCCTCAAAGGACAGGGCACAGCTGCAATTTCTTACCTTTCCTTGTTTTCTAGAGTCAATTCATCAACTTGTATGGGATGAAGTGTTACAGGAACATAAGTATTCAGAAAATCCTGTAGTGCACGCTATTTATGATTACCAAATGTTTCACATTCTTCTTAATGGTGCTAACCACTGAGCTGTTGTAGTATTGATATATATGCATTTAGTATAGAATTACTCCACAAATATCTATATGACTATCACCTCAGTACAGTAGATTAAGACCAGTTTTAAGTGAGTTGCAGTTTCTGCCTCCAGAAGACAACTGCTTTGTCTGTGTGAAACAAAAGGGATATGCTTTTGTTGTCTCTTGTTCTTTTCTTTTCAAACTCCCTGCTTTGGCACTTCAAAAAACAAAACCTCAAGGCAAGATGAGGATGATGACAGCAGGGGAAGACTCAGGAAGAAGAGGAAGGAAGACTATATTTCTTCCCACAAGGGTTTGTTGTGCCCATGAAAAATTCATGCAACAAAACAATTATAGATAGTAGTTTCATTTCCCTCTCTAATTAGAGTAAAATTACATTAAGAAATTTAATATATTTTTTATTCCAGTCAAATCTGTAATAAGAGACACTAATGTTCAACAAACCGCAATAGCTACAAGGAAAGACTACTACATCAGGCTGTTTTCAAATATAACTCATATGGAGTAGCCTCAAAACAACACAGATTTTTTTGCACACATCTGGAGGCACAGCATGGTCATGCAAACATTGCAAGTTACCTGAAAAAGAAAATGCATAATTTTCACCACCAGCCATTAAAATTGCACCCTGCAACACTTTTATGCCATACAGTCAGCTCATGTTGAAGCTGAATACATGGCACTCACTTTACATGGTGAGTACTGATTCCTCATGGAAGTTAGAGACTGGAAAAGCAAAAATAAAGTACACGGCGTATGTGATCTTTAAGTCAAAATTGCTGCTATCATGATAACGTGGGTTCCTCAGCAAAAGCATTCAGGAGAGACCTTATTTAGTCTATGAAGAGCTTACTTGAGTTCTCAGATTGCAAGGAACTATAAACATCAGATTTTGAACATGCACAGTGATAAAGGCCTAGGGAGAGAAGATGAGAAGGGCTCCAAACTAGTTATGAAGCACTAGTGAAAGCAGTCCCATTTGATCATCAATAAGAGAATAATTTCTCTTGCCAAGCAGCAGAGAAAAACCCCACCAAACACAGGATGAGGGCATCTAACAGGCTGTTTCCATCCCTTAAAGTCTGTGGTATTGCAGGTGAAATACCTGCCGAGGTTAGTGAGAGACTACAGACACCACTCGTGATGTTTTGTGAGTCCCCGTTGCTGATCTGAGTCTGCAAGGCATGACAAGCAACAGAAAGTAGTCAATCCAGTCTTAATAAAGCAGAAATCCAGTCTTAATAAAGCAGACTGGACTTCACCCTGAGAAGACAATTTCATTCATCACTCTTTAACCAAGGTTCCCAAAGCAATAAATTCAATCGCCTATCACTATATATTCATCCCCAAAAAAACTTAAGTAGAAATCTTTAAAAAGGGCTAGTCTGACCATATGTATACCTTCTGTAAGGTGTGATAATCCTGCTTACGTCTGACAGGTTCTTTTTCACCTGACATTTTCACCATCTTTTTCTTATTTTTCTGCTTTCATAGGCTCTTCATACTGCAAACTGAATAGTGTTATGATTTTCACTAAAAGTTTACTTAAGTTAGAATAAATTCATTTTTTCATTCTCAGGTGTTATGAGTCATGATAAAATCCATGGTCTTCTCAAAAAACTATTGTGGTTTAACCCCTGTAGTCACCTAAGCACTACCCAGTCGTTCACTTACTCCCCGTCAGTGGGATGGGGGAGATAACTGGAAGGGTGAAAGTGTGAAAAGTCGTGGGTTGAGTTAGAGACAGTTTAATAGCTAAAGCAAAAGCTGCTTGTGAAAGCAAGGCAAAACAAAGATTTCATTCCCCAGTTCCCATCAGC
>NW_009731465.1:0-21098 GCF_000703405.1 Apaloderma vittatum | reverse complement strand
AGCAGGAAGATGTTCAGCCATCTCCAGGAAAGCTGGGCTCCATCGTGCCTAATGGTTACTTGGGAAGACAAACCGTAACTCCTCCAAATGTCCCCTCTTCCTCCTTCTTCGCCCAGCTTTTATTGCTGAGCACACTTGTACATGCTCTGGAACATCCCTTTGGTCAGTTGGGGTCAGCTTTCCTGGCTGTGTCCTCTCCCAGTTTCTTGTGCACCCCCAGGCCACTCACTGTTAGGGGGAGGTAGAAGTAAAAAAAATGCCTTGACCCTGTGTAAGCACTGCTCAGCAACAGCTAAAACACTCCTGTGTTATCAATATTGTTTTCAGCACAAATTCAAAGCATAGCTCCATATTGTCTACTGTGAAGAAAACCAGCTCTACCCTAGCCAATATCAGTACAAAACAAACAAAAACCTCTAAAGTCTTCCAGAGAAACTACCTCCCAACCAGATGTAAAAACATAAGAACAGCAAAACTGGTTGGATCAAGTGGCCATCTCCCCAATATCCTGTGTCCTGCAGTAGCCAGAAGGGGAAAATGAGCAATCCTCATCCAATTTCTAGAGTTGAATGTGCTGACTCCTTCTCTAAGAGCTCATGTCCCGCTCTCCCGCATAAGCAACCAGTTAAAGATGTCCCTACTCACTGCAGGGGGGTTCGACTAGATGACCTTTAAAGGTCTCTTCCAGCTCAACACATTCTATGATTCTATGAGCAGAAGGGAGATTGGAGGAAGGTCACTACCACAACTCCTTAACCAAAATCTGCACCACCTTAGACACCGAACTTTGGAAATGGAGCCCCCTTCCACCTTAAGTAGCATGGGAATACCAAGACTAGACTAGACTAGACTAGAATAGCATGGAAAGAATTTCAGTTGGAAAGGACCTACAATAATCATCTAGCCCAACTGCTTGACCACATCAGGGCTGACCAAAAGCTAATGTTGTTAAGGGCATTGTCCAAATGCCTCTTAAATACTGACAAGCTTGGGGCATCGGCCACCTCTCTAGGAAGCCTGTTCCACTGGTTCACCCTCTTGGTAAAGAAGTGCTTCCTATCCAGTCTAAACCTCTTCTGGCACAGCTCTGAACCATTCCTATATGTTCTGTCACTGGATAGCAGGGAGAGGAGATCAGCACCTCTCTCTCCAGTTTGGTGTTGTGTAACCCCTCAGTCCTACAACCTGGCACCCCAAGCTTTTCCTCATGACATAACTACTCTATCTAGGTGTTCAACTCCGCTGTCTGTCCCTCTCCTCCATCTAGCTTGAATGAGCTGGAGAATGGACTGACTTAGTACTTGTAGACTGGGCAGGAGTCTCTCTATTCTGACTGTTGTACCTGATGATGTTCTTGGTTGACTTTACCAAGCTCAGAGACCTTCCTGTTTATGTTAAAAAGGCTAATCTACCTCTATTTCTGCATCTATAGATTTTTCTATGTTAAGCATGATGATATTTTGGATGTCTCTATTTTAGATTTACATAAAATTGCCTTTTTCAATATCTTTGCCTCCACTAGCACATACTAATGATGGAAAGATAAAAAGTGTACACATTTGTTTTGATCAATGTCATGTGTGTTTTGGAATATTTAAACATAATTTTGCTTTATTTCATGAGAATATGACAGTAAATTGAAAACTTTATCATATCTAGGATTTGTTGATTTGGGGTTTTTTGATAAAGAGAAGCGCAGGAGATGTGGGAAGAAAATGGCATTTTCCAGAGGGTGTTTTGATTTTGCTGCTTAATGCTGTCAAATGAGTACAAAGCAATTCATTCTGTAAATGATTATTCTGAATAAGAACAGTAAAAGAATTCTTTAAAATAATCCCCTGTTAGAGACTGCACTGCATTTAATTTTAAAAAAGGAGCTTCTGAAAAGAATGGAATTGTGAACAATTGTTATGACCCACTCACTATTATCCCTCAAACATTCCTACCAGAACTATAATATAATCCATTTCTCATTAAAAAATGCTTTATACTCTTTTGCACAGTTAAGTTTTGTCTTCAGAAGTTTAAAAGGATTTATGCTTGAAGGTTAACTTAGAATATGACATCATTATATCCCTGAAGTATAACTGTCCATCTACAAGTAACAGCACTGATGAAAGTTGTTAAATCAGAGTAGTAACATAATAGCAGAAAACAAATTCGCTACATAAATGTCCTGAAAACTAATATATGTAGAATATACGTACAGTCTGCTATATTAATCTCTAACAGTGCTAGCAATAAATAATCTAGTGTTGTATTTAGAAATTATTATTGAAATTCTGCTTGGACTGAAGCCAGCAGAAGCTTGAACTTAATCGAGCTCTTACGGAGTCACACTAGGATACTATTTTTATTGTATTTTTACTTTTTCCAAATATATTTTTATTTCATGCAGTTTAATGTAAGACCCTAGACTGCTAAGCTGAAACATGGTATGAACTTGCACACACTTGTAATCCTTACAGTGAGTGACAACAGTCTTCTAATTGCTAAGTTTACAATAAACATTTTTATTTTCAATTTGCTGTTAATCATATATAGAAAAGAAAAAATAATAGACAGTGGATAAGATAACATTTGTAATGTCTGAAATATACTACATAACACTCATTGTATACACTGCAATCATAATATAACCGTACTTATATTTTGAATTAATTATCATTTACTTCAAAACTCTCATTTGATATGTTGCGAAGAAAACTCTGATTTTCAGCAAACCCTACTGGGTTATATTCACTGACACTTCAGAAAACATCAGTAAGAACCAACTTAGTCTTTTATACTTGGCTGTGCAGCAATAAAAATTCTGAAAACATTCATAAACAAGTTTCCAAGCCGTTAGTCCAAATTAGGAATGATATACGACACACATGTCTAATGCTAATCTCTCGTCACATGCAGTTGCCAATTATGTTTAATCATATTACTTACAGCAGCCAAAATATTCTGTGACTGTCACATTACCTGAAAACAATTCAATCTAGTTTTGTGCTTCTTCAGTAGACGTTCTTCCAAACTTTGTCTCCATTTAAAGATAGTAAGAAGAGATGGCCACCTCAGCTGGCTTGACTCCTGAGTTTTTCCTTTCTGCCCATCCAAAGAACACCTTTTTTGGTAATGTGAGCGCAAAACCTCATGAGATACTGCTTTTACACTAGGTACACTTCCTCTGTGATTTGTCAAAGTTGAGCTGTTTACCACTAGATAATTCATTTTTAGCCCCAGTCTTCTGAAAACTCTTTTCTCACTTTAAAAAACCCTCACAACTATAACATAAAAAAAGTTTCCCTTACACATCTGCTTTCAAAGCCTCACGAAAAAATTTTTCTTTTTTTGTATGCAACAGTATTCTGCATCATAAATTATAAACCCATAAATTTTGCTGTAATTTATGGCATTTAATGCTCTTAGTTGTGCAACCCCAGAGTTTATGTCATGCATGTGCCACAAAATCGGTTATCATTTCTATCTGACCTATCTTAGAGTCTCAGAGAGGATCCTAATCCATTATTAACATCTCTTATATGAGATAGGCTATGTGGAAGCTGTTCTCCCTCATTTGTGTGTTCTGCAGTGTTCCTCGCCTATTGTACTAATGTTACTGTTCTCTATTTTATAATTGCCAAAAGTAGATCACAGCATCAGTGCGCTCATGCAGCATGAGAAACAACTCCATTGACACATATTCAATGTAGCCAATAAAGACGTAGTAGCCTTACGTGAAAAAAAAAAGCTTCCTGAATATATTTTCCAGAGCCACATAATTAAATGCCAGAGGGCTACAAATACTGCTGGATGAACTGAACCAGTTCTCTTTTTTTTAAATTTTTTTTTTAAATCAATCACGTAAGCCTGAGCTTATGCAAGGACACACACATCAAAACAATAATAGGACAATAATGCCTAAAGCAGAAGCTATAGCTAGTAAAGTTGCAATTGTGAAAAAGCTGCCTGATCTTTCCCTCCCTCTCTGCACCCTCCTCAACCACACTGGAAATTGAAAGAACTTTCTGCAAATTTTGCAGCTTCTGACTTAATTTGCTAGAAGCCAAGCTGACATATTTGTCATTAATCAAAAGATGTTCTTGCTAGTATCACACAGTTGTCTTGATTTCAGGTAACACCTGAGAAACAGGGTTTCTAAAAGTATTAACACTAAATAGAAAAAGAATTTGGGAAAACTTTTCTACTGCCTTCACCTTTCTTTTTTTGGGAGGCCCAAGTCGAAAGGTTATGGGTCCAAACATCTATCTACTGGTATTATTGAGCAATGAATTCAATAATTATTGGCACATTTCTGAATCTGGACATATCTTAAAGTTGCTGTCAATTTTCATGGGAACAGTAGGAAACTTGAAAGAAAGAGAACGTTATCACTTCCAGTGAAAGAAAGGCTACAGCATTGTTACGATTTTAAACACATAAACAGGTGTTGCACTCGGAACTAAGAAAACTGTGGGTAAAACTACAATGACAACATGCAGTCAACACAGTTAGGAATCAAATGAGGAGACAGAAGTTTATAAAAAAATAAACACTGCCATTCCTTGTACTTATATTCTCGTATTAGAAGCAGAGGACCACAAAGGAAACGAATTAAGCAGTAACCACTAGGAAATATCAGAAAGAGGTACATGAATGAAGTGCCAAAAGAGAGATAATATTTCTGGATTTTTGATTTGGTTTGGGATTTTTGGAAGGGTGAGTTGGAGGGATGGGGAGGATACACAGCACATATGGGACTGTCAAGTCTGAGTACCACTCGCTCTACAGAAACATCAGTGACACCCTCTCACCAAACTGTTAGAAAAGAATCTGCAAGCAAGCCAGAAAGATTCTACTTATCCCTTAAAACATTTGAACATCATGTTCAGCTGGAAGCACTCTGCTGCATCTAGACAGATAAAAAGGATTCACGACTGTCAAGCAGCACAAACTGACTTTATCGTTATTATCAGAAGTAAAACAGTCCAAGGGAAAACTAATTTTATTATCAAGACTTACCTTCATTAAAGAGTTTCATTGCCTTCATAATTTTCAACACTTGTGTGATTGATTGTTTATTTTAAATCTCTAAAATAATTCTCTACTGAGTTTCAGCAGTAAATTCACATGTTAGCTGTAAAAATGTCACTGAGAAAATTCCATGATTTCTCCAGCATTAGGATAAAAAGAAAAAGCTTATTTTCTCTCTAAAGCACGAGCAAAGCTAATGGATGACATTATCAGAGGATGGTTTCAGTCAGAATCAGGCTTGAAGGAGTTGACTCTCATTTCTTTTCTTCTTTCCCAATAATATCATCAAATGCAATGAAAAAAAGTCTTCTTACACATTTTCTCTAGGAACTTACAGAACTTTCAATAGGATACTTTTGAAGGGTCAGTGGTTGAGGACAACATAAGGGACAAAAATGGGGGGGGGTGTTGCTTGCCAACAGGAAATCTTGGCTCAAAATACTTCAGATGCAGTTGAAAAGTGCAAGAGAACTGTGAGGTGACTACTTAAGAGTCCAAAAAAGGGGAAAAAGAAAGACTAGAGGTCTTGAAAATGTAATAAGCATGGAAAAAAATGGATTTATTTAGTCTAGTGAGGGAAGGAGTCATAAAGAGGCATACTAATCTTTAAAGAAAAATATTGCTGTAATAAGAAAGTAAAGTACTGGGGTGAAATTCATCTGGTTATGTATGACTTGTAACATTTTAGATGCCCCAGGGTATCCTGCCAAGCCTAGAGCTGTCGCTCCAAAAAGGTCAGATTTCTAAAGGCCCTGTGTCATATCAGACACTTCATGAAGCTGTCTCAGATTCTCTAAGGTACCTAAAATGCATGAGAGACTGCTGCCTAGACACCTAAATCATGCCAATTATCTTCTGAGACCCCTTAAGCAGTTTATGTCTGCTTGTGTATTACGTCCGCACAATTGTGCTAAACTCATTAATTTGCCCAGAAGCCTTTGCAATGAGAAAAAAGAACTGACATATTCCTTAGTGTGCTTCCGAGTCCCTGTCAAAGCAGAATGCACGAAAATATTAGTAACAGAAATCACTTTTATGCAGATTAATGTCAACAGAAATTGTGAATGCCTAGTGAAATGAGAATATGCAAGGAACAGAAAAGAGAGATGGGGGGGGGTAAAAGATAGATAAAAGAGAAACTCCTCCTGAGTCTAATGAGCAAAGTAATAAATTCACCTTCTAACACTAACTGGAAACCAGTTCCTACCAGTCTTTCAAGAAAGTCTGAAGATCAAAGAAATTTATATAAAATCCAGCTAGGGTAAGTATGCTAATGTCAGCCTAATTTAGAAGAAAAGTAATCAATAAAAAGGAAGCAGGGATAGGAAAAAATAGAGAGTAAAAAAGGGAAAAATGCCATTTGAGAGCTTAATAAAAAGGGATATTCTCTGTACCGTTCTGGGAAATCTTAACATAGAGACGGCAGTACTTAAATCATCATAAAAAGAGGTAAAAGTGAAGTTAAATTAAATAAACAATGAATGAAACAATTGCTTTCAACAAGAGTAATTCCCTTAGCTGAAAAGCTGGAGACTAGGACAAAGCTATCACATATGTGTTCTCAGTTCTGGTACAACTCCCACCTCCTTGGTGGGACACCAAACAAGATGGACCCCACGAGCAGACCCAGCATAGCTGTTCTTCTAATTAATTCAAATTTGAATAATAAATCCTGGGTGTAACCAATATCTTCTTTCCCCATTTTGCCAAGAAAAAACAGACACAAAAGAAATAAGGCAGAACAGCCTCATGTAACAGCCCAGAAATGACTGCTCTTTGAATTTGGCCATCTGCTCCCCTTTCCTCAGAGCACAGACGGGAATTTCTGTACTCACTTTTTAGACTCTACTCTTCTGCTTCCAGAGGATTAAAGAGAACATTTTCCAAAGTCAATAACATTTTTCAAACATTGATCTTATTTTTCGGAGTTGTTTCAGAGCTTTGGCATATCCTACATTGTAGACTTTCATCACAACGTTACTCACTGTTCATCTTGTTGATGATCACAGTCAAGAGGAAAATAGATTTTTTTCCTATCCTTTTCCCCCACCTATCTCCATTTAATGTCACTACGATTTGAATGCACTGTTCCCTTCCTGACAGAGTGAACATCCTTTTCCAGACTTTATCTATATCTTTGAAAGAAGATATGAGGATATCTTAATTATTCCTAAAATATATTCATATCTCCTAACTACCTCTCCCTTAACACATAAATTATTGATAACCTCTAGACAAGATCATTACCTGAATATGTGACTGGAGCTGTTATCAGTATCAGTTCATAATTACAGAGTTTCCATTATTCTCTGTCAGTAGAGATTTCTAGTTAATGGAAGGAAAAAAAAAAAAGACAACAGATCAACTAATCTGCTGATTAAGTGACTTTTTAATTATGGGTCACATTATTTGCATACGGTTAAACCTGGAAGAAGCAAATATACTGCTACATATTAACAGATTCCTTCATTTAAAGAGTACAGGATGAAAAATTCTTTGTATCCCTTAATAATTTCATTGAAAAATTGGATGTACCAAGTTATAAATTGTTCCATGGATGCTATAATCTAGAATTTATCCCAAAGATGTTTTTGAAACAATCTGATATTTAGTATTCAAAGAGCATGAAGAACCACATAGAATGAGTGTTATTTTAAAGAACACTATTTGAGCAACCTCAAATTAAGACTGTGCTTTTTATAATAGCTACATTTTTCATACTTCAGTGATAAAAAATACTTTTGCTCTTTTTTATTGCCTCTACCTAAAAGTATATGCACTGCAAACTGCTTCACATGAGAGTTTATGCATCACCATGGTAATGAAATGAAAATGCTTAGAAGATGTGGCACTGTGGAGGCTTTTCAAACCTTGAGTCATCCTTATAATTCTCTGGAAAGCAGACAGAAATTATTTTCATATTATCAGTGGCCAAACGGGGGATCCATGACCCCCTGAATGCTTCACTACAATCTAAACGAAGACCTCAGTAGAGCATTTTAGGTTTCAAATGCACAAATTTTATCTCTAGAACGTGATTGATTTCATTATCCCCACAAGATTTTAATTGCATTATTATTTCAAGTGCATTATATTAGGTTTTAGGAATTTCTATAGTGCTCATCACTGTCACAATTAAGCATCTGTATTATAATATAACTTAAATAATCTATCTATATTCAATTCACAACTTATTCACAATCTAAGCGTTTTTATTCCTGACAACCCTTTTGTTTGTAATGGTTTAAAATGTTTAAAAAGGTACTAAAGCAGCTAGTGCCATCCTTTGGAATAATTTCCCACAACTCATTTAATTGGAATCAGCATAAGCAGCTGTGAAATATAATCAACACCATTTTGATAACTGGCACTTCTGTGCTTAGTGAAATCAGAATATTAACACGTTGCTCTTCGTGTCAAATCACGCCTCAAAAGTTCCTTTGATTTACTGAGTACATCAATCTCCTAAAAAAGCAATCCTACACAGAAATTCTAATTTGAACTGAAATGCCAATTCTAAGTATTGGAATCCTACATTTTCTGTCTTACCGTCCTCATCTGTTTGCAAGACACTGTGGTTGAAAAGATAACATTATTAAAATTATAATCTTTTTGATAATTTTCTGTGTTGAGCTACATATGTGCAGGTAATCCTATGGGATTTTTTTTTTAGTATGTTCACAAGTATAAATCCATATGAGAAAAGTAAGAATTGGAGATTTTCTTCTATGTCCCACAGCTGCAAGAGTAAGAGTAAAATGAAAAGTACAAGAGGTCTGCAGTCACCACAACTGCTTTACAAAATGGAGAGGATGCTAGTTAATGGATATTTTCAAACCAGGGTGTTTCATAAAAAGACTATAAAAATCAAAAAATGTCTGCTGATTTGAAGTTATTCTCAGGCATGCAGAATGAATAAAAAAATAAATATAAGAAATCAAACATAATTGTGCTAAAATGCCTATAAATCTGTGTTAGTAGATTATATACTGGTATTTCAGTCAAGAAAATTTATTTTAGCTTGAAAAGCAGTCTCTCAGGAAAGAATAAATGGAAAAGTCTAATTTCTTAGAAATCATTTTCCTGTATTTCTATTACAGAACGGGAATGTTACATTGTAGTATGTTCTCTGCAGCCTCAGGACTTGAGACACAGAAATATTTCAAAACTACTTTCTACTTTCATAAAAATAGCCTGCAATTTACAGAGCATTTTTTATTTATTTTTTTTACCCCCTAGCACCTGGCTCCTGTAAAGCTGCCTGGCAGAATTTAGCTGCACTTACATTACTGGAACTTTTTTTGTGACACATCTTTGCTCTAGGATAAAGATCTAAAACACCAGTGTCAGGCAGGTACCAGAAGCTGTAACCCTCCTGCCAAAAGGAAAGCAATCATGGTAGTTCCCTGGTAAACAGAAAAGCAGCGTGTACGAGAGAGTTTGGAAATTACTGAACAAGGTCCATGCAGCCATCTCATGTGAAATGAGCCTTAATAACAGTTTGTCCTTTACTTTTTTATGGGGATTGGGAATTAAAATCTTATTAGTGTGACAGTCAGAGTTGTGAAGACGTTTAAACTATGGAACAGCTGCATTTTTGTTCAGCACTTCATTTACATCAGTCTGGGTAAAGGGTAGTTTCAACCTTTATTTTCTTAGGTTGAAAAAATATGTGCATATGTCCTAAGTTTTCGGTTAGCTTTTGCCCCAAGAGCTCTGTTCCTTTTCTACTTGATTATATAAAAATATCAAAGAATTTCTCAAGCTTTGAATTTCTGCACAACTCTTTGTATTGTGAATTGTTTTACCACGCAAGACCAAAAAGGGTTTGATTCAGAATTTGTTCTGGTATGCTTCGTATGTCTGGAGGGACACCCTCAACCTTGCATATAAGGCATTATTTAAACCATTTGCACTAGTATCAGCAAGTGGGGCACACCTACAGCTCCTCACATCAATTTCATCTTATTACCATGTCAATAAAGCTAAATCATCATTTTAGAGGAAGGCATGAACTGGGCAGAAAGTTCACTGAGAATGCAATAAAGCTTGTAATAACAAGATGTGCAATATTAAAACAAAGTGCTATTTAAGGTTAAAAATAACAACAAAATCAGACTGCCAATGTCAGTTATTACAAAGTGTAATAATATTTCATTAATAATGTAATATATACTGAAGAGTATTTATTTGAAGAGAATTTACCATTGAATCACAGCTGAGATTGGATGGATTTTATGGATTTCTCTGTTCCACAAAAGTTTTGCTACTAACTGTTAATACAAAACGTAAATTGCTCTTCACATGTCTGAATCTTCTCCTTTTTATTCATTTGATGCTTCCGAGAAGATGAGTCCAAACCAAACCTAGAGATAGTGCATTAAAAAACCCAATTCCTACCTGTAAGAGAGTGTACAGTAAAAAATATCCACACACATATGAAAAAGAGAAATAAAGAAAAATGTGAGATAATTTCCAAAAGCAGGCAGAATCTGAGAACAGTGTTTCAGTCTCTTGGCTTTCACTTCAATTCTCCATTAGGGACCAAGGTGACCTTGCAAAGCTAGAATTACGACTTTCAATTATAACAATCCTGTATAAACTGATGAATATGCTCAATTATACTGCAAGAAATATTTTTGTTTACCAAGAAGCAAAAATGGGTTTTTTCCTCATCTGGGAAACATTCAGATTTCAGATCAGAATGATTTCTTGTTTGCTAAGGACATAACTAAGGGAGGTCTAGGGGTGAAATTTAGCCTTCTCTGTTATGTATTCCAGTGGATCAGCCAGCCTACTGCAATTGCCCTTGTCCAGGTGCTCAGAAAACTACAAAGAAGTGAAAAATATCTCAGTTTACAGAAGGATGTTCCTGCATATTTGAAAGTTGAATTTGAATGTAAAGAACTTTTGCGGTTCTTTACTTTAAGTGCTATAAGCATATGATGGCATCTTCCTTCCTTGACAAAGCAGAAAAATACATTCACTCCACTTGTGATGAGATCAGCAACATTTCTTGTTTCTCAGTCTCAATTTGAGGCCACGTCACTGTGCATCTTGTTGAGATTGGTACTAACTGACAATATATTTAGAATAATATTTTAAATGCAATCTCTGATACAAACAGTACATAGCTATTTGAAGTTAAAAAGAGAATTCATTAGGCTGGGGAATTCAAAGCTGAAGGAATAATAAAAATCTGACTAGATGATTTTCACAGAAATGACAGGTTTTTCATGACATTAATATAATTAAATGCTCTTATGCCAGAATGGGCTGTTCTTACAGCTTGTCCCACAGCACGTACAGATAGCACATCTCTGCTGGTGCAATTGGTGATCCTGCTAGTAGATCACTGATGGATTAAGTAACTAATCTAATATATCTTTTTCTTCTTTCTTGCGTTTGGTTTGGGTTTTTTTGGCAGCAATTTAAGATTGACCAAACTAAGAGAAAACTGGTAACTCTAGAAATAAAACCTCCAGGTTTATATGTACGTGCATTTTGCTTCTATGAAATATTATCTTCACAGATGTGCATTCAAGTATGAAACGTAAACGAGCAGGATTTCAGAAGTAGGTGTACGTATACATAGAGGTCATTTTAAATAAAACAGAATGGGAATGCTTATCCTGTTAAGCATTCTTTGTGATCTCAGCACTAAATTACCCTAAGGACTACATGCATCAGCATTGTTGCAATGTTCTGTAAGATTTTTCTGTCAGTGTAGGAAGTTTAATGAAATAATACCTATTTTCTGAAGTTTTCCAAACATTTCATATCCTAAAAGATGGACAAATAGAGAATGTCAGCAACTAAATGCTACCTCTTAGGTGTAAAAAAAACTAAAAAAGGGAGATACTTTTTCACAAATCTTGGCCTCACCTCCACAAATGACATCAGCTACATAAAGAAACCAAGGAGAAACATAACTAACAAGGAACACTGAATAATTCAAGACATCTTTCATACACCACCGCAAGGTTCACAGAACAGCAAGGGGAATACCTCAATTACTGATATGCTCTCCCCTTCAGGGAGCAGTGAAAGTTAACTTTCACCATTAGTGCAGTAGAATATCACTCTAATAAATTTATTTTAGTAGCACTTAATACAAGTCCTTAGATAAAAACAAAAATAGAGTAAAAAGGCAAGATGGGGAAATAGGCTCTTAGCTCAAGAAGACAGCTGTAGCAAGGTAGCCTTCAGATAGAGGTGAGTTTTCTCCACAAGGTTATTAGGAAATTTCCCATGTCTCCTCCCAGTTATCTAGAGACAGTGAATACTACTAGAATTACACTGCAAATCTTAATTTATGACATTCATTTTTTTTTGAGGGTGCAGTTTGTTTAATATAAAGACAAGTATGTAAGGCATTATAGAAAGTAACATTTCTGAGCATAGAGGATTTAGGGAGGTTCAGTAGAGTGGGATAGGAAAAAAACAGTATTTTCTGCCTGCCAGTCTTAACCACACTTCAACTCTAACACACACAAATACTAAACCATATCAAAGTCTGCCCACCTTTTTCTTTCCAGCCATGTAATACAGGATGCTAGGGAAGAAATCAGAAGATGTATAAAAGGGAAAAATTCTCTTAGGCACACATTTTCCTGGTGGATATACGTTCAGTTCGTACATATCTCTGGGTTCAACCTATATATCTCCTGTATTTGGGGCATCTGGCCCAGTCCTGTAAATTGTTTACCTTCTAACTTGTTCTCAATAGCAAAACCAGCATTTAGGTATAACTGAGCTCTAATAAAAACCAAGTTCTGTATTAGAATCATAGAATCGTAGAATGGCCTAGGCTGGAAGGGACCTTAGAGATCATTTTAATCCAGCCTCCCTGTCATGGGCAGGGACACCACCTCTCGACTAGATTGGGCAACACATGGGGACCAAACAGGAATCGAACCCACGATTAGATAACCGGTTCTAGATTAGATAATGTTCTGTCATGTACTAGAGATGAGTAATCCATTTGATACTTTTTAATTATCTCTCTAAGCATCTACTTTAAGTATCTCTTTTTTTTTTTTATTGAACTTTAGCATATAAAAAATTCTGAATGTATTAAGGGTGAATAAGAGCACCTGACAACCACTCCTGGATTCATTTGTATTTTAAACTTAATCTGAGAGCATTTTAAAGTTGAATACTTCTCCTATTGTGGCTTAGATCAGCAGGAGTAAGGATGTAATTCTGCCTCTGTACTCAGCACTGGTGAGGTCACACCTTGAGTCCTGAGTTCAGTTTTGGGCCCCTCACGCCAAGACAGACATTGAGGTGCTGGAGTGGGTCCAGAGAAGGGCAACAAAGCTGGTGAAGGGTCTGGAGATCAAGTCTGCTGAGGAGCAGCTGAGGAACCTGGGGTTGTTTAGACTGGAGAAAAGGAGGCTGAGGGGAGACCTTATCACTCTCTACAGATACCTGAAAGGAGGTGTTAGCAAGGTGGGGGTTGGTCTCTTCTCCCAAGTAACAACTAATAGGACAAGAGGCCAGGGCAGTTGGTGGAGTCTCATTCCCTGAAGGTATTTAACAGCTGAGTACATCCAGTGCTTAGGGACATGGTTTAAAGACGTGTCAGTGTTAGGTCAGTGATTCAATGATCTTAAAGGTCCTTTCCATTCTAGGCAATTCTCTGATTCTATGTTCTCCATTCAAGATACTTTTAATAGAAATGCAGCATTCCTCAGGTAAAACAAGGAGCCTTGACAGACTGTGTCATTCATTTAAGGAAAAAAGAACAAACCTATTTTGGCGTTTAGTATTAGACTTCTGACTCCTCCCTCGGATGTTTCCCCAAGTGATTTGGATAAGAGTCATAATCTAAAACCTTTGCTTACAAATTGAGTGAAATTTTATATATTGACAACAAGTTTTGAAAAAGAATACTTTCTGAAACCTTAACGATGAGAGTAACAGAAGTTGACAGCCAAAAAATACAATACTAAAAAATATTCTAGATCTTTCAGAGGAGAAAGAGGGACTCTGTCAAAGAAGTGATATGGACAAGTGGTACGATCAGGAAGGTAACCTCCCTGGCAACATCAACTTCAGAATCATTCTCCCTGGTTTTGCCATATGGGCTGGACACCGTACTAAATATACTTCCAATCCTAACATATGTAGTCATGCTCAGAGAATTATATTGTGATAATCTGTGGAGTTCTTACAAGATCAGATACCATGAAGAAGGAATAGGAAAATATATTAAGGAGACGTAAGGCAAAGTTGTACTCCTTTAGGTGGTGCACCAAGTATCAGAAAGTCATAATCCTTTAACAATGGTAATAAACTCTCAGGAATATTTTTTCATCCTTAAGTTCTGAATGAAAAAAAATACAATCAGAACCACATTCTTTCTTATGAATGAGGTCCTGAAGGAAAGTAAAAATAAGGAAAGGCTAAAATGCAGCTATATTACAGTGAAACCTCACAGGTAATTTGAAATTATGCGGTGCTCAAAAGAGATTTTATAAAGCATGGGTTTGCAAACATGGCAGTGACCTTCCTCTATGCCAGTCCAAGAAGGAGATTAATATACTATATACAGCCTGGCACTATGTCATTAGGACACAAAATTTCATGTAGCAGTAAAAATTTCCCTTCAGGCTCCACGGTTGGGACAAAAGAGTCTGGCAACAGGCCAGCAGAGACTACAGAATATCCAAGTCAACAAGTTGACATTTCATTACCTGAACATTTTACCACATATCATTACCATGAATATAAGAAGAATCCGGAAAACACAGGTTGTCAGTTGACTGAATCTATTTTGAACCATGCAAAATTAGGCCGTTTTTCTAGATGCCGTAATGCAAGTACTTTATAAAAAACTTTGCAACGCTTTTTTTCCTAACAGTGGGAAGAAAAAGAATAGAAGAATGTAAACTAAGCCAATCCATAGATTAACAAATATTTCAATGTATTCAGTATACTGTTTTAATGAGTTCTGCTTTCAGCTTTTACATCATCCACACAACTATAGTATAGATAGATTTAGAGATACAATTTAATATGATACCTCCCCCTATTATAGTTTGAATAATTTAATATGTTTATACTTTAGAGAACAACAAAAAAGTTGAAATTATGTTTCTTCTAATGCAGCATTCATCTTCCCTTTTCAGTTTCCATATTTATTCCATTATCACATATAATAAGTTCCCTTTAACTGTTAAAATGTCCAGCCTTGTGCTAAACGTTTAATCTCCCTTCTCTATGCCCAAATAATCCTCAGCAAACCTTTTATGATCTAAAAGTCAAGAGTGTATACTTTGAGCTATCTTATCAGCTATTATCAACACTGAGATCTTGAAACAACAAACTGGCTTGCATTAGGACTAATTCACAATTGGGAGTAGAACTGATGATTTTCCCTTATAATAGTACAGCTGTCTGTACAACTGAGCATTTAAGAATTCAGGATTATTGACTTAAACTCTGTATGTGTTAAAGCATTACTTTCATTTATTGATTGCACTGTATTTCTTAAAATGTACATCTCAGTCACATGCTGATGGCATTTCAAAAAAATAAATGAAACAAGATACAATAAAGGATATTGTTTAAAAAGTACTGTAATACCTATTATAATATATCTGTACCAGCTATGTAACGTAATAAACCTCTTTTTTTCCCTTCTTAAAGGAAAAAATGTGAGGGAAAAAGGTTTAGAGTAAAACATGAGGGGGAAAGAAACTGTGTTGATGTATCATTTTCCTTATGCAAGTAAGTTAAAAAATAGCAACCTCTGACATAAAAGTATACTGCTACATAGGCAACCTAGAATTTGTATTCCCATTTTATGTTCTCCCAGGATAAAAAAAAATAAAAATGCTGATTCCTAAACCTTTGACAGAAGTGGAGTATAGGAATTAATATTAATCACTCGGTTTGGTATTAGCAAGCCTGCTGTTTGTGCTTGCTTTTGTGATATGCATATAAGGTCTCCAGGGACCTGCAGTGTATTATCTACAGGGGAAATGAGTCTTAAAGAGGCATGTGCCTGCCTACAAATGATTAAGGTATATCACACATATGAATGAGCAGCTAAATTCTGACAGATACAATTAAAATCAATAGTTCAGTCATATATAACTATCTAATATGTGGAATAAATTCTGCATTAAACACAGATGCCTTGCTCACTGTTAATGATGATTCCTACTTCTGAACTGCTGAAGAAGCACTGAATGCAGAGGCTGAGGTCTATGACCTCACTCAGTCTGAAATTCAAAATATATTTTTTTCCAGAATTCATCTACCGTGAATACTATAGGAAATGCAGCATCATATTCAGTATGTCCATATGCACTTTTTACTAGTATTAACAATTTTTTACTGGCATTTTGACTTTCTGCAAATCAGTTGCTGGGTTTTCCTCACATAATTTTTTGGAAAAGGCAGTGAGAAAATTACTGACATAAGGTTTGTTCCCCACGAAATCCACAGTTTGCAAGATTGTTCCCGTTCTTCACCGCAAAGATCAACTACCACACGTATGCTGGGACAAGTCACACAGACACTTTAAAGCACTGTGTGATTTTACAGATGGCTTCAGAAAGGAAACCTTCCCAAAAGGTGGAAGTTTGCTCAGCAGGTATTATGCCAAATGCTATAGGGGAGCGGTGTTCCTTGTCACAGTCCCATCTTTGTGACAGAGGAAGAGAAAAAAAAGGTGAAAGAGTAGTAGATGTGTGCAATAGGACCTGGACAGCTTTCAGCTAATTTTAATTGCCTTCGTTAGAAGAGTCAACCTGGTCTCTCCATATGGTGAATAAAGCATTTCCAGGGAGCAATTCAGCATATGTAAATATGAATCACACCTCAATGTAACCTTCTCCACTGACTGGGGCAATGTGACCATGCGCAGAGACGAGTGAGGTGAACCCAGACCTAAGAATATGATGCTGTCCGTGACTAAAATTTAAACTATGCAAATCTCACCAAACCTACATGCATGTATGTGCTCCTTTTCTCATGGGACCACAGAATAATGAAACCTTCTAGCTAAATGAAGTACGGCTATTTGTGATGGGAAGGTGTTTGTACCCTAATGCATACTCCATCTGTTTTCACTCAGAGCTGCAGGTGTAGAGTCATCCAACAGATCAAGAGGAGCCACAGTACAAAAAGCGCGCACAGAAAAGACAGCTCCCAGCTGTGAAGAGCTGGCAGCTGCCACTGCAGCTCAGAAGTGAAGGAGGAAATGGAAGAGGAGAACCTGGAGAGGAGGTTGGTGCAAAACAAAAATGTTCTCGTTCACCATTTGCTTCTCCAGTGACTAATAATGTCAGGTACCCTTAGTGCCATTCTCGCACCCTGTGCAAACAACATGCTAAACCTTTCAGCACAAGTTGGATTTTGTCATTGCACATCTACGAGCACGTATGCATTGTGTGTTGACCACTATTTCCCAGATTAAATTCACTGAAGTCTGTTGAACTTAGTAAGTATGGTATGGATCATACTAAGTGGATTTTTAAAATTTTTTTAATGAGAACTTTGCAGGGAAATTGAGTTTAACAAGAAACTTGAGTGAAAAAAAAGAACCTCAATGAAATTTGAATATTTTTATATATACACTTTTTCAGTCTGAGTTTTCATGTTAGCAATCCACATTGTAATATTTGCCTAGTAAATACTATTACTGTATCAAATGAGCTTAGATTTGAATTTTTTAATAAGATTGATTCTGAGTTCCATGTATTTCAGTTTTTGCTATCTAAGAAATATGAAAATTTCTTTCACAAGTTTTATTTTTTTAAAAAAATACATGAAAAAAGTCTTAAACACTTATGTGAAATTTTGATTACTCAAGATAGAAGCCATCCTAAATGACTGACTGATTGCCTATTATCTGCTCTGCAAAGAGAAAGTTTAAATGGTGACAGTACGAAAGAAATGATGAGTGATGAACAATCCATGTCATGGATTTATTTTTACCTCTGTACCATAATTTATGCAAAATATGCGTGCACATTAAAAGGACCCATCTGATGGTAACTAACATATCTGAAGTATTGTAGCACCATTTAAACAAACTTAGGTTTTGCTCTCAACTTAATTGCATAAGAATTTTAATCTATATACATATGATTTTGTACTGGTGATAATACTCCGCTTATTAACAATTACAGAAAACAGCTTGATGCCAAGTCCAAGTACTGAATCTTGATTAATCACAGTAAGACAGCAGTATTCATCTTACCATATTTTTAGCGTGTTTCAAGACTGCAGCAAGTTGCCTATATTATCTGCAAAACCCAAATCCCTGCTTTGTATAATAGAAAACATGGTTTTAAGAACACTAATGACAAAAGAATCTAGGCACATTGGCAAGACAAAAAGCACAGGAAGCTTGAGACAGCCTCAGTAAATCTCTATGGTAATTCAGTGAAAACTTAATATGCACCATAGTAGAAGACACATAACAACTATCAGAAAGAGAAGAAAATCCATAAAGGTTCATAGGTTCACAAAACACTACTAGAAAAAGATTCTCTTAACGTTGTTTATAATGCACATTTTCATCATGTAACTCAAACAAAAAAAGTTGCAAGTATACATTCCACTTTCTTTTCACATCAGAGTACAGCTCATAAGTCTAACTCAGCCTGTTCTGCTCCATTACAGCTTAAAACTTTTATTTTTTTTGTAATGCAAAATATCTTGTAAAAGACATCAAAAGATCTGTCTTTCTGAAAAGTCAATACTTCAGTGTTTCAACATAATACACTAAAAAAATAGAAACTCAAGATTTGTACTCAGTTTTGAAGCTACCAGCTAAAGTTATTTAAAGAATTTTACAATGTTATTGCCCCACTCCCACAAAATCAGAATGGCACAACTGGGTGGGATGATCAAAATATTGTTGCTGATCTCTTCTCTTTGATACTCAGTGACAGGACGTGTGGGAATGGCTCAAAGCTGCACCAGGGGAGGTTCAGGCTGGACATTAGGAATCATTTGTTTACCAGGAAGGTGGTCAAATACTGAAATAGCCTTTCTAGAGACAGCCCCAAGCCTGTCAGTGTTTAAGAGGCATTTGGGCAATGCCCTTAATAATATGCTTTAACTTGGTTAGTCCTGAGGTGGTCAAGCAGTTGGACTATATGATTGTCACAGATCCCTTCCAACTGTCCAAACAGTCTGTTCAATTCAATTCACTTCAATTCAATTCAGTTCAGCTCTATTCTATTCTACTGTTTCCTACTATGCTCTGTTCTGTTCTGTTCTGTTCTGTTCTGTTCTATTCTATTCTATTCTATTCTAGTCCTAATTCTAATTCTAATTCTAATTCTAATTCTAATTCTAATTCTAATTCTAATTCTAATTCTAATTCTAATTCTAATTCTAATTCTAATTCTAATTCTAATTCTAATTCTAATTCTAATTCTAATTCTAATTCTAATTCTAATTCTAATTCTAATTCTAATTCTAATTCTAATTCTAATTCTAATTCTAATTCTAATTCTAATTCTAATTCTAATTCTAATTCTAATTCTAATTAATTCTGATTCTATTCTATTCTTCATTAGTGTTAAATTTTTCTATTAAACATTACCAATAGGCAGTCAACATCCTATATGTTCTGCATAACATTTCAGAAACATGGTTTATCAGTGCTCGAACACAACCGAAGTGTAATGAAATTCCCTAGACTTAATTTTTTAGGATATGGACATGCCTAAATACTGTCTGTCTGTCTCAGTTTTCCTTTAGAAATAACTTCTTACCTCTTACATTGCACACAGAAGAGGAAGTCTTACCAGCACACAGGTGCGGCTGGAGCCTGAGAGTCTCAAGTTAGCAGTGTACCCGATTTGGTCAGACTGATTTGTCCTCAACAGTTGACTCCACTTGCAGACCCATATAAGTGTGCACTGTTCAGCTAGTTACTTGCATGGCATCCTGATACTCAATGCAGCTGACTCCAGAGCAACCATGTTTTTCAAAAATGTGGTTTTGTTTTGAGACAAAATAAAACATAAGTTTTCGTGAAGTGCATCAAGATTCTCACAGAAACTACAGCATGAAGTCACTTGACAATGCTTCCAACAACAGAGTAGTAGCCTGAATAAATTATTTTGGAAATAATTTATAGAAAAAAAATGAACAAAATAATTAATCAGAACTATTACCAGGAGATATTTTCTAATGAAGAAGTGATTTGCTGAAGATACTTGTAAAATGAGAACACAGAACTAGTTGAAATGCATGGCAATTTACATTCATTCTAACTTTGCTTACCAAGCACTCTGTTAATCTAGTAAATGGACATGTTGAAAGTACAGATCCTTTCTAAATCACAGTCTCTAGTGACATATAAGCTATACAATAGGTAGCCATCAAATATCATTCCCTAAGCTAACAATCTCATGTGACTAAGGAAGGCCAGTATCTATTGCCAGAAGTACTCCGGAATATAGCTTTTTTACCTTTAATAGCCCAGCCTAAATGAATAGTTACCCAAATACATTTCAACAGAGTGAAATTTTTGGCACAGGTTTAGCTCAAGGCTCATATTCTGGATTCATAACAAGACGTCTTAGCCTCTCTACCACACCTGTTCCATTAAATGATGAACAAAACTAGTCCAAAGTACTTAAATCTACTCAAAAAATCAAGGTGAAAGAGTCAAGAAAGTCGTATAGCTATTGAAAATTACCCTTCGCTCACTGGGGAATCTGATTCTGTCGTATATGATGAAGTAATATTTAATCATGTAATTTTGTTATTCATAACCCATGAAAATTACTTATCACTACTTATAATTTAACTATATTACATATTTTTTCTCCTTAGGACTATAAGTTTTTCTTTAGACATATTTTAAGTATTTAAAAAACAAACATTAATGAGTAATGAAAGAGATACACCTACTGCCATCATCTGAGAAAAATTAAGAAAGCCTATTAAGACAAGAATTGACAATTTCTTTATTTGAAATTGTATATGACATGTCCAAAACCCAGCATCCTGCTGTGCCTTGTGAGCATCTCACTTTCCTCTCCAACATTGTCTCTTCCGTGGTTGGGCGTCCCAACCTCTTCATTATAAATATA
>NW_009731464.1:457-1890 GCF_000703405.1 Apaloderma vittatum | reverse complement strand
GGATCCAGGGACAGATCATGGACAGACCCATCGATGGATCCACGGACACAGTCACGGATAGATCCAAGGATGAACTCACAAAGGAACCCCTATGGAGAGACCTGTGGATGGATCCAGGGACAGACCCACGGGTGGACCCATCGATGGATCCAGGAACAGATCCATGGACAGACCCACGGATGGACCCATCAATGGATCCAGGGACAGATTCATGGATAGATCCAAGGATCAACTCATGGACAGACTCCCAGACCAACCTATGGAGAGACCTGTGGATGGATCCAGGGACAGACCCACGGGTGGACCCATCGATGGATCCAGGAACAGATCCATGGACAGACCCACGGATGGACCCATCAATGGATCCAGGGACAGATTCATGGATAGATCCAAGGATCAACTCATGGACAGACTCCCAGACCAACCTATGGAGAGACCTGTGGATGGATCCAGGGACAGACCCACGGGTGGACCCATCGATGGATCCAGGAACAGATCCATGGACAGACCCACGGATGGACCCATCAATGGATCCAGGGACAGATTCATGGATAGATCCAAGGATCAACTCATGGACAGACTCCCAGACCAACCTATGGAGAGACCCATGGATGGATCCAGGGACAGACCCACGGATGGACCCATCAATGGATCCAGGGACACAGTCATGGATAGAGCCAAGGATGAACTCATAGATGAACCCTCAGACCAACCCATGGACAGACCCGAGGGTGGATCCACGGGAAGACCCACAGACGGACCCCCAGACCAACCCATGGATAGATCCGGGGACAGATCCATGGACAGACCCACGGATAGACCCAGCGATGGATCCGGGGACAGATTCATGGATAGAGCCAAGGATGAACTCATAGATGAACCCTCAGACCAACCCATGGACAGACCCGAGGGTGGATCCACGGGAAGACCCACAGACGGACCCCCAGACCAACCCATGGATGGATCCAGGGACAGAGTCATGGATAGAGCCAAGGATGAACTCATAGATGAACCCTCAGACCAACCCATGGACAGACCCGAGGGTGGATCCACGGGAAGACCCACAGACGGACCCCCAGACCAACCCATGGATGGATCCAGGGACAGACCCACGGGTGGACCCATCGATGGATCCAGGAACAGATCCATGGACAGACCCACGGATGGACCCATCAATGGATCCAGGGACAGATTCATGGATAGATCCAAGGATCAACTCATGGACAGACTCCCAGACCAACCTATGGAGAGACCTGTGGATGGATCCAGGGACAGACCCACAGATGGACCCCCAGACCGACCCATGGAAGGATCCAGGGACAGACCCATGGGTGGACCCATGGATGGATCCAGGGACAGATCATGGACAGACCCACGGACGGACCTGTGGATGGATCCAGGGACAGATCATGGACAGACCCATGGATGGACCC
>NW_009731464.1:0-299 GCF_000703405.1 Apaloderma vittatum | reverse complement strand
GACGGACTCCCAGACCAACCCATGGATGGATCCAGGGACAGATCTAGGGACAGACCCACGGATGGATCCTCAGACTGCCCCGTGGACGGACCCACGGCTGGACCATGAGACCGACTCATGGACAGATTCATAGATAGATCCAATGATCAACCCCTGGATGGACCCACGGACAGACCTGAGGACAGACCCCTGGACACCCAGGGGGGCTGGGGGGCTGCATGGGTGCCATCCCCATCCCCACGTCCCCAGGAGCGGGATGCCAGCCCCTGCTGAGCCCCTGGGGTGGCAGCAGGTCCCAT
>NW_009731463.1:15960-20418 GCF_000703405.1 Apaloderma vittatum | reverse complement strand
TGCCGGCCAGGGTCAAACCACGACAAAGTTGAAGAGGCTACCCCAAGGACAACTGTAAAACAAAGAGGAAAAATTAAACAGTGAAAAGTGTTTAGCCGATACTCATAGAACTTCAAGATAAAATCAGAAATAATGAAGGAATATGACTTTAAGGATAGTTTAATGAGTGTTTTGTTGCTCCACCCGTGACATACTGCACCTTTCAGTACACTTCTTTCAGAATTCTAGTTTAGATAGTTTTCTTAATTTCTGAGTATTTTCCTTCCTCTCTTTCAGGTACATCCTCTTCCTTCATTTTTGTTTATCCCCAGCTTCAGTCAAAAGAGCTGTCCCTCAGAATATGAGTTGAATCTAGAGTATAGTTATTTGACTATATTAGAAATGACAGAGAGCTATGGAGAAATTTGTTTAATTAAAAATTATTAATCTGTTAACTGACTTTCTTGCTCTATTTTGGATGGCTCTATTTCTTTCCAAGTAAGAATTTTGTTGCTTCTCATTAGCATGATGCTAGACATCCTGTACCCCTTGATCACAAGGCAAGGTTTGCTTCATAGCCTTTTTTTACTTTACAGTCTAGATATTGTTAGTCTTGCCTAACAAGGCTAGAGACAGGAACTAGAGGATTAGAGACAGGAATGGGTGTGTTCCTAGGGAGTTAAGCCATTTCTGTATATGGGGAAATTCTCTTCTGTGTTGAGGGAACCTAAAAGATGCAGGCTAAATTCTTGAATAACTCATTAAAGCACTTAAAATAAGTCAGAATGAGCTTAGTCTATCTCAACTCCGTCTGATTACAAATCAGTCCCCTGTCTTGAGTTTAATCAAGATCTCCTTAGAAACATTAATTCTCCACATTGACATTGTCAACAATTTTCTGATTTCAAATTCTGTGAGTGTTTTGTTTTTCTTCTGTTTTTTTTTTTTTTTTGTTGGGAGGGGAAGGGGATTGCCGTTACTTTTTTGGGGGATTACTTTTGATATTAATGTGCTTTGGGTTTTAATATACCCAGAATACTATGCTAGGGCTAGGAGTTTGGGCTGAGATTTACATTAGGACAACAACAACTGATTCTCACATCGTGTCTTAATGTCCATCCGTAAAATGTTATTAGAACTGGCATCATCATAGTAATGATTACACTTTACTGAAAGTAAATGACAATGTGGTCACTGTAGATAGTTCAGCAGCTTTACTAACCTTTGGTTGCTTACATTATTTTACCTGAAGAATAGTTCTTTCATTGTGTCCTCCCTTGCTTGATCCATCCCTTCCCTTTCCTGCCTTCTTACCCTTCTGCCCTGCTTCCCATTGTAGTAAACTATTATGCAGGTTTTAAAATATGTGATAGTAATTATGATGGTATGTTCAGCAGCAAGAAGAGATTAACATATGAATATAATACACTTTTGGTATAAGCTTAAAGCAGCTTATGAAATTAACTGCACTATTCTCACTAGACATTTTATTTTCAGGGAAAAGGAAACACAATATAAGATCTGTGCACTCTAAAAGAAAAATACATCTTTTCCTACTACTTATAAGAATATATCATACTTTTTTCCTGTTTTTGTTCTTTTTAGTGTTCTTTCCAGTAGTGATAAATAAAAACCAGTCTAGACTGCTAGAGTAAAAAAATATAATAAAAAGCTTCTTACTCAGGTTAGTAGACAAATATAAAGGAAGTTAATGTTCATTACATTTCTCTTTTTGTGTGTTTTTTACTTTTTTTCCCATTGCTTTTAAAATTATTTTTGATGTTCTCTATATGTGATGAGCTCTGGTATGGTGATATATTATCTCAATCAAGCAGCAAGTATCAAACATAAAAAGCCCTATACTGGTTTACTGGGGCTCCAATTGATGTAAGAAGTATGTCTATATTAAAAACCAAAACAATGCAAAACACTTTTGCATCATTGTTTACATGAGATTTACACTGTTTTGTCTTAAGGTATCCACCTAATACAGGGATGCCAAAACACCATTTTGTTTATGAAACAGAAATGCTTTAGGCAAATAAAGAATATATATCAGAATCAATCTACCACTGTTTTAGAATTTGGCTTTTAGTACATAAACTTTGTCCACATAATTTTTACTTCAAAGGAAGAACATGTGATTCTTCCTGATTCATATTTTTTTCTGCACTGAAGTTGTTTTTGTTCTCAGTTTCAGTGAAAAGTTTGCTTCAATAGCTTTTTGGGGCAGATGGGTGAAGAGGAAGGGTATCACCAACAAGTGATCAGTTCCTACAGGCGTAAGAATTGATGGTGCAGAGAAGGTTTTATCCAGCAGCACTGGAAACAGCTGGTGTCTGCTTGGGCTAAGGGATGTTTTTGCAAACATGACAGGGACAGCCTCCATTTACTACAATTTAAAGTTCCAGTCTGGCTCTAATAAAAATCATGATTCAGACCAATAAGCATACTTAAAATACACATACATACAATTAGACTCTTAATAATTTTGGAACTTCTTTCACAATTTCATGCTGCAGCTCACATAGTAACAGCCCATAAGAGTAATTCTAAAGGCTTCTATCTATCTCAGAAATTTGAGTAAAACTACAGCAGGGAAAGCCAAAGGGCTTTTGCATTCTCCATGTGTGTATGTGGAGATTATGCAATGCATACCTAAGACTTTACACATATTGTAGTTGCTTGTTTCTGTGAAATTTTATCTAGTAGTTCTTAAACATGAAAGTATGTTATTGAATGATGTAGGTTATGTACAACTCAAATATGTGTTCAAGGCTTTATGAAATTGTACACACGTGTAAGGAGCTTGGCACTAATTTCCTGAGGAATCTTGGGAAGTCACATTGCAAGAGAAAAGTATCCGTTAGATAATTTTTGTTGTTATTGTTGTTTTGTTTTTGTAAGCCACAACCCATATGCTTTGCTGTTTTCCTAAACTATATCAATAAGCCATGATGTGCATACAGCAGCATTTGAAAATATTGCAGTTAATTATTCTTTTGTTGTTGTTTTTCTTTTTGTGATAAAACTGGGAGCTATATCCCTGCGTATTTCTGTGTCTGCTGCATATTCTTCTCATCTTTAAAGAAAGGACAGAGATAAATAGCATCCAGTAATACAGACATTCTAAACTTCTCTTTATAATGCTAAACCCTCCAATCACATTCCCACGTCAGTGCTTTATAACATCAAATTCAACAAATGTCTGTGTTGCATAGTCTCAAATAACAGACTGAGTAAGAATTTTCCAAATAATAAACCTCTTGATCTAATGAACATATTAAATAGGTGCACAATTAATTAAGTAAAACAGCTTTTGACCCCACAATTCAGCCATTTTCTCTGTACACTCAACATGAGTAACTAAAGTGGCATTCCAGAAACTGTCTTATTTCCTTGAGTTCCATGGTATTTTCAATGTACTAATTTTTATCTGTTTCTCATTCTTATGGTCATTACTGTTACTGCTAAAATGATATTTAATGTCTATTTAATATTTTTCTCCTGGCAAGAATAAAAGAAAGAAGCTAATATATTTTATTATTGTTTTGTTCTCTCTTCTCACAGTTTTTACTTTTACTTTTGATTATGCAGAAAACTGTCATCACATTAACCTTAGTCATCACCTACTACATAATCATGTGCAGTAGAATAAGATCATTTTCACCAAAGGAAAGAAATTAAAAAAAAAAATCCCAGACAAGCCAAATCTGAACAGATAAAAAATCAGAATGGCTCCCAGAGCTGTATTAGGAGTACTGAGAATGCTTTACCCATGGCAGAGCAAGATCTCCAGAATTCAAAATTCAACAACGATGAGACATGGCCAGCACAAAAAGAAGTGTTCTGAATAGTAACTACTCTATTCTTCTTAAAATTGCAAGAATGGCAATACCATTCTCACACCCAAGAAACCACTCTTTGCTTCTACTTACAAGCTATATGGCTATATCAGGTAAATCTCTTCAGTCTGCTGGTTGTTCCCCCCATTTATTTGTTTTGGATTATGAACTATTTTAAGTCAGGCCTTGTTTTAGTAAACACTATAATTATCAGTAAAATAGATTCTTAAAATACAGATATTACAGAAATTTTATTACTAGTGTTACTCAAAAGGGCACAAAAAAAAGACCACACACTTTGTGAATATTTGAACCAAGTTGCCTATAAATGAGTATAAAATACAGTTATAATAATGTTGGCAGGCCTGAGTGCTGACAGATTAACAAGAAATGCGGGCTGTAACTAAATAAATCAGTAAGATAGAGAAGGATGTGGAGAGTAGAAGCCTTATGAATTTTCAATGATTGCTCTTTGTGAATTGTATGATAGGAACTCATATATAACAACTGTTAAAAACAAAACAAACCTACAGAAAGTAAGTACAAGGCACTAGTTCTCTCATGAACTTCTCCATTTGATGCAAATGTTTGGCTGAAAATGCAGAAATGACCTGATGTATGAACAGCTACAGCA
>NW_009731463.1:11029-15929 GCF_000703405.1 Apaloderma vittatum | reverse complement strand
CAGGAATAGCATAAAAATTGAAGTACTGCAAATATAGTTTCCAGCTTCAAGTATGGTAAAAGATTTTGATCTCATTACAGGGATTCAAGACTATTCAGTACAGTAGAAATCAACTCCATTGTCAGATTGTAGGTAAAGTGTTTTGAACTGAAGTGTTTTGGACCTCTAAAACTAAGGGAAATAACAAATCACAGATATTCACAACTAGATTAGTAATTATGCAGTGTTTGTAACCCTCCTTTCAGAATGCTGAACAAAAAAAAGAAAATATTACAATAATACTAATTGTAGCTGTTCTAAATACGTATCTTAATAAAAACATGTCCCAGATTTTCACCTCAAAAAATACATATTTTTGAAGAACTTCATCTAGCAGGTAGATGTGATGACATTCATTAACACTACATAAAACTCAGAAAGGGCAGAGTCTGTGAATAATGATTTACTATCTTCTGTGAATTCTGAGCAGTCTAACCTCCTATGGACAAAAAACTTGGGATGTTCTCTTTGGCTTTACCAATATAAGTTTGAAAAATCCATTTTAAAATTCACTTTACATAATTCAGATTAGGAGCTATCATTATAATACAACGTTATAAGACTAATTATTTGCAAACTTCTTGTTGGTGATGTTTTTTTTGTTTGTAGAAGTGGATTTAATATTTTAAAAAGAATTGGTGAGTGGTGTTATGACTGAACAAGTTCAGCACAGTATTTTAGGACAGTAATGAACAAATATGTGCTAGAAAAGGGTATTGAAGAGTCAGCCTGACAACATGCTTTCTTTCTTCTCTTTTCTGTCAAGGTTTTTTTTTGTTATAAATTGTTTCTGGAAAGTTTGAATAATTTCTTGTGTGTTTTCTGGTTTATTTGTGTAGTGTTTTTTACCATCGCAAAATATTTAAAAACACAAAAACGTTCTAATTAAGAAAATATTAAAAGGCACTCACAGAGGACCTCTTCAAGAAAATAAACCTTAAATACTTTATGGATTCCTCCTGACTCTTATAGACTCATCAAGAATAGTTCAATTTCATCCACCCACCACCTTTCTTGGCATAACAAATATTTTTATTATTTTAGGTTAGTACCTATCCTAAACTCCCTAAGAAATTATGTCCTGGAAACAGTTACCTAAGAAACTCAAATTTAAATTTTAATTCGCCCGTGTAAATATCCATTCACTTCAGATCTGAGAGGGCAAAACAGCTTTTGTATAGTGTGGTATCATTTATTCAGAACAAAAACAGTTCAGAGAAACATTTTTTTAAAATACATATATACTTTTAGAACAGACACTAGTTTCCTGGAAATAAATATCTGCAGGCTTCTCTTTTACATAGAGATTTGAATCACATTTCTTGTAATTTAACCCTTGTAAACCGTTGAAAAGAATTATGGATTAGGTGTACAGCCAACATAGAAGGACATATACAACATTTAAAACATTAACAGTCAGGGATGGGGATATTTCCAAAGCTCAGCCTTTATTTCTTCTACTTTCAGAACATTGTCCATACCACTTTCTTACTTTTCTTGCAGTTTTTACATTTACCTAAAAGTACTGTAGCATGGAAATACCAATAGTGGGCGTCAGTGTTGATTTTGCCTAGGATAGAGTTAATTTTCTTCATAGTAACTAGTATGTGGCTGTGTTTTGGATTCCTACTAGAAACAGTGCTGATAACACAGGAGTGTTTTAGTTACTGCTGAGCAATGTTTACACAGAATCAAGACCTCTTTTGCTCCTCACCACACCCCACCAGTGAGTAGGCTAGGGGTGCATAAGAAGTTGGAAGGGGACACAGTTGGGGCAGCTGACCCCGACTGACCAAAGAGTTATCTCAGACTGCATGATGTGGTGCTCGGTAATATAAGCTGGGGAAGAAGGAAGGAGGAGTGATGGCATTTGTTTTCCTAAGTCACCATTACATGGGGTGGAGCCCTGCTTTCCTGGGCATGGCTTAACACCTGCCTGCCCATGGAGGATGGTAAATGAATTCCTTATTTTACTTTGCTTGCATGCATGGCTTTTGTTTTACCTATTAAACCTTCTTTATTTCAACTCAAGAGTTTTTCTTTTACCCTCTCCCATCCCACCAGGAGGACAGTGGGTAAGTGGCTGCATAGGGCTGGGTTGCTGTCTGCATTTAAACCATGACAACATCAAGATGTATTTTGATCATATTAATTTCTTGGAGCTTCCAGTCCTTTACAAATTCTACACTCTAAAGAAAACATTCTAGTCATTCCCACTTTCGATGACACTGATGTTGTAGTCTATGAATTGTTCATGCTTCAAAGCATAACATCATTTTTAGATTCACCTGTTCTTTCTTCTGGACTTTGATAAGTTTTTTTGAATATTTAATTGTTCTCCTGAATAACAAACAGCAGTAAGTTACTGTCCATCCATATTTCAGTTCATATTGAAACTTCTAGGAAACTTCTAGGAGCTCTGCAAAAGTAAAAAATCAAAGATGAAAAATGATTGGTTAGGGCTGATAAAGGTAGTTGTTTGGAAGTTCTTTGCTGTTGCCCAAATGCACAATTGCTTTACTTCTTTATTTTCCTCATGGTTGCACAAAAATGTTAATATAGTGAAACATGAAAGTTCCCCTGGAAAGGAAGTTAAGAATTTCACTTAATCCACTGGAACCATGTGCCAAACATGTGATTAGATGTGGTGAGGTTGGGGAATAACAGACTGATCAACACTACACCTAACGTCATTAATAGGAGAGCATTATTAATGGTCATGAGACTGTACAGTATACCCATTAGAAATAGAGACAATGTCATTTGGAAGGCAAATATATGAAAAGAATATAATAAAATTTAGATGCAAATCTTAGTTTAGGTCACATGTTTTAGCATGGTAAAGTTACTTGTTTAAAAAAAATCTATATTCAGTATTTTTAGAAATGGAAAATTTATGAAATAGAAGAGATAAAATATGTATTTCCATGTTTTTCATGTAAATCTAAAAAAGTGCAATACGTTGTACCTAAAAGAAATAGAATCAATTGATAAATTTATTTTTGTGCCTTCAGCTGGACTTTATTGAATTCTTAACATATTCAGAGAGGCAAATACTTGGTTTCATAAGAAAAAAAAAGAAAACTCCTACACCTTGTTGCCTAGGTCACTACAACACGTCAGGCTATTCACACCAGCCATTAGGTCTTTGCTATGCAAATAATGAAGTCTGTGATTCTAAGACGAGGATACTGCAAAGGCAGCATTAGTGAATTCTGCTTTGGGAGTAAATAGGCCAAATCTGGCTACTTGAAGCATTAAATTACTCAGTGAGATTTAATTCAATTTATCATCTTTCTATTCTTTTCATAGATATATTCATGTATCCAGCAAACACATGTTTAAATTGGAAAAAATTAATGCAGAGGCTGATACAACTCAAAAGATGAGAGTCTAAAAAACCAATTTGTTTCATATTAGACTGCCATTCTTCTTTGGTGATCTAGAATATGTAGGTTCTTGTTTTATGAACAGGCTGAAGAAGAATATTAGTTCAGGACTACTCATCTGAATTCTCTCAGCCAGACTTAAAGCTCAATTTCTTTATCTTCTGGGACTCTTTACAAGTTGTTCTGTGCAGTATATCTCATTATTAGACAACTGAGGTTATAAAGATCTCTATGTTGTCTTAAGATCCTTAGTATGAAATATGCCTTTCGCTTCAAAATTGTGCACACTGAATAGCAAACTCAGTGAAGCTTGGACAGTGATGTCAAGTATTGTCTTCATTGCCTGCAGTAATACAGCCTTCGACTGGTGACCTACTGCCATATATCAGATTACTACTAGTAACAGCGAAGAAGGAAGAAACAGCATTTTTATTTTGCCCACAGCAGGACCAATCTGCTGCAGTCAAGAGACTTCAGTAAGAAGAAGAGACATCTACATGGATATGTATAGAACAGTCCTTATAGTAATTTCTGGTTTATGTAACTCACATATTTGAATTATTATAAAATGTAGATGTAGAAAATAAGAAACAGGTTCCTGGAATGCATTGATGACAAGTTCCTCCTCCATGTCATAGAGGAGTCAACAGGGAGAGGTGCTATGCTGGGCCTTGTTCTTACCAACCAGGAGGAACTTATAGGGAATGTGAAGTCCAGAGGCAGCCTTGGCTGCAGTGACTATGAAAGTGATGGAGTTCAAGATCCTTAGGGCAGTGGTGAGGACACACAACAACTCCCTACCCTGGATGTCAGGAGAGCAGACCTTGGCCTCCTCAGGGATCTGCTTGGTAGAGTATCATGGCATAAAGTCCTGGAGAGAGGAGGGGCTCAGGGAAGCTGGTCAGTATTCAAGGATCAACTCTTCCAAGCTCAGGAGCAATGTATCCTTATAAAGAGGAAGTCAGGCATAAAGTACCAAGAGATAGGCACGGATAAAGGAGGAGCTCCTGGACAAACTTAAGCACAAAAATGGAGTCTGTGGAAGTAAGGACACGTAATGTGGTAGGAATACAGAGAAATAGTGCAACCAGCAATTAGGTTAGGAAAGTGAAAGGCCATCTCAATAGGACTGTCAAGGGCAACAAGAAAAGTTTCTATAGGTATATTTATAATAAATGACAAACTAGGGATAATTTGGACACTCTCTTGAAGAAAATAGGAGACCCAGTTACTCAGGATACAGAGAAGCCTGAGGTCCTCAATAACTTTTTGTCTCAGTCTTCACCAGAAAATCCTCCAGTCACACTGGCCAAGTGGCAGAAGGCAAAGGCGGAGATTGGGATAACGAAGAGAAAATCAGGTTCAAGACTACCTAGGGAACCTTAAGGTTTACAAATCCATAGGACTTCATGAGATGCACCTGGGGGTCCTGAGGGAACTGGCGGATAATGTTGCTAAGCCACTATTCATCA
>NW_009731463.1:6289-10998 GCF_000703405.1 Apaloderma vittatum | reverse complement strand
GGGAAGTTATGGTGGTCTGGTGAAGTCCCTGCTGACTGGAACAGTTTAAATGTAACCCCTGTTTTTAAAAAGAGGAAAAAGAAAGACCCAAGGATCTACAGACCAGTCAGACTTACTTCTGTGCCCAGCAAGATCATGGAGTGGGTCCTCCTGATTGATGACAGCCAACATGACTTCACTAAGGGCAAATTGTGCCTGACAAATTTGGTCATCTTTTATGTTTTATGACGAGGATACAGCACCTGTAGATAAGGAAAGAGTAACTGGTGTCATCTACCTGGACTTGTGCAAAGCATTTGACAACTTTGTCTCTAAACTGGAGAGACATGGATTTGATGGATAGACCACTCAGTGGACAAGCAATTGGCTGGATAATTCACTTGAAGATGTCCAAGACTAGACCAGGGACAAGTGCTGTATCTCAGGGGTAGGTATTGGGACTGTTTAACATCTTTGCCAGTGACGTGGAGAGTGGGACTGAGTGTACCCTCAGCAAGTTTTCCAATGACACCAACTGTGTTGTGTGGTTGACACTGAAGGGAAGCAATGCCATGCAGGTTGACCTGTGCTTGAGAGGTGGGCTCCTGCAAACCTCACAAAGGTCAACAAGACCAAGTGTGAGGTCTTGCACTTGGTTTGGGGCAATTCCAAGTACAAATACAGGCTGAGGCACAAATGGATTGAAAGTAGCCTTGTGGAGAAAGACTTTGGGATGTTGGTGGATGGAAAACTGAATATGAGCCAACAACGTGTGTTCACAGACCAGAAAGTCAATTGCATCCTAGCTGCATCAAGAGAAGTGTGGCCAGCAGGTAGATGGAGATGATTCTCCCTCTCTACTCTTCTCTGGTAAGACCCCATCTAGAGTACTGAATTCATCTCAGGTGTCCCCAGCATAAGAAAGAGTAGAATTGCTTGAGTGGGTCCATAGGAGAGTAATAAAATGGCTGGTCCATCTTTCCAAGAAGACTGAGAGAATCAGGGTTGTTCAGCCTGAGGAAGAAAAGGCCCTGGAAAGACCTTATAGCGGCCTTCCAGTACTTAAAGGGGGCCTTTAGGAAAGAAGGGGAGAAATTCTTTATCAAGGAGTGTAATGATAGGATAAGGGATAACAGTTTCAAACTGAAAGAGAGTAGGTTTAGATTAGATATTAATCAGGATGGCTGTGTTTGGAAATCACCTCTGGAAGCTGTCTGCTCCAAAATCCCTGCTCCATGTAGGTCCAGCTGCAGCAGGTCCCTCAGATCGTCTCCGATCAAGTTTTGAATATTCCCAAGGACTGAGACTCCACAGGCTCTCTGATTGTTCCAGTGTTGGGCCCTCACAGTATTTTACTTTAATTTTAAGAGTGATTTTTCCTGTATTTCCATTTGTGCTCATTTCTTCTCATCCCGTCCCATCTTCTTTAGAGTCTCCCCTCAGGTATTTATCCTTATTTGTAAGATCCCCCGTAGCCTCCTCTTCATGCTGAACAATCCCAGCTCTCTCAGCCTCTCCTTATATGACAAATCCATTATTTTTATCTGTGGCCCCTCACTGGACTTGTTCCACTATATCCCTGCCTCTTTTACACTGTAGACCTCAACATTAGACCCAGCACTCCAGATGTGTCTCACCAGTGCTGAAAAGAAGGGAATGATCACCCCACTTGACTTCCTGACAATAATCTCTTTAATGCAGTCCAGATTGTTGTTTTTCTTTGATGGAAGTGTGTATTGCTGGCTCATGGTCATTCTGTTGTTCATCCCCGGGTGCTTTTCTGCACAGATCCTTCCCAGCTGGTCAGATGGAAGCCTGTACAGTTGCATGTAGTTATTCCTGCCCAGATGAAAGACTTGGAATTTTCCTGTTGGACTATTTCTCCAACTTTTCACAGTTCCTCTGAATGGCAGCACAACTATCTGGTATAACAGCCACTCCTCTGAGTTTCAGAATACCTGAAAACCCAATGAGAGTGCACTCTGGCCCATGATCCTGTTCATTAATGAAGAGGTCACACAGTGCTGTCTCCAGTATTGGCACCTTGGCCTCCAGTTAGACTTCATGTCACTGATCACCACCCTCTGGGCCTGAGCATTCAACTAGTTTTCAATCTGTCCTACTGCCTGTTTATCCAGCTCGTACAGCAACCGCTTGTCATGAGGATCTTGTGGGACACAATGCCAAAGACTCCTGTTAAAAGCTATTTTTTTGTGTTTAAGTATAATTTCTTCCACAAACTGCATTATTTTGTACTCCCTGATATAGCAAGTGGTCTGTGGGCAACCCATTGATTAGATGTTCGTCAGAGGTACAGATCATAAAGCCTGATTAATCTAGCTCTACTCTATCTATCAGCATTAGAAATTATTTATAATTATGATTAGTATCTAGGAGAAAGCATGTTGTCCATTGATTGACAAGCTCTATTCTTAGATTTATTTGTGTTTCAAACATATTACAGATATGATAATTCTAGAAAATGTTGTGCATGTGGTTATTTTACCTATGAAGAGAATTCTGAATATAGTAAACAGGTAGAATATTTAAAATTCTCTAACAATTACAAAGATGGCTAGGCATAACTTTTTTAACCATATCTCTTTTCACTCTAATCCATTTATCATACAAAATTCTCAATGATATTATGACTCTTCTGACAATATTCATAAGAGATAGCCCGTTAAATGAAAGAAATCCAAACACTGGTGAAATGTACTGGCATTTCAGCCATTTGATGAATTTTTAGCAACTGCTCTTCACATAAATATAGACGGATTTGCAAATCTTCATCTAGTTGCATAGAACATATCAAAAGGTCTCCCTGGCATAGGGGACAGAGCTTGTTATCCAGCAAGAACCATCATGTACTATTAGGTCTCCATATAATGAAGTTATGCCCTGAAAACATTGGAAACAGGAGACAGATGAACTTCCAAATCTCTAGGTACTTTAACAGTTACCTGAGGCTAATAATATGACCACAATCAGAATGAAAATATTAGGTCAGGAAAATAATGCTAACATATAATACATTAGTTGTTCTCCCGGCAAGAAATCTCCTTGGACCAACAACTTTTTAAAAAGTTGGATTAAAAAAGCTATGTACCAATCATCATGCCCCATTGTGCATCCCCATTGGAAAATATATATTCTGGAGGATGAGAAGCTTCAAATCTTTAGGTTTTGCACATAGCTTTCGTCATCTGGAATAGAAGGTTGTTTAAGATCAAAGATATATTTTTGCTCTTGTTTTTGTGTTTGTTGTTTTTTGCTTGCTGTGTTTTTTTCCCATAGAACTTGGCATTACTTATAATAAAACCTATATATAAATCAGTACAGGAGAAGATATCAGTGTGTTCATTTACCCACTTGAACTGGTTGTTTTGATTTTAGACTAAGTTATGCAATCTAATGAAAATTGGAGCCAGTAATGGGCAGTTTTCATAGGTTAGTGCACAGTTCCGTCCATGCTAAAACTGTGTAATCCGTATGCAAACCATGCCACTAGTTCCTCTCAAGGTTGCATTCAACCTCATCAAGAAATAGCCATCTGTGTAGATTGCCCATTTTTGCTTTCATTTTAAAGGCCACGTATAATAATATCTTTTGATAGAGTATTGGAAATTCTTCACCAGATGGTCCCCAATGATACTTTATTATATGTAGGTTCCTGGCAATCTCAACAAATTTTTATGACATGTGATATATAGTAAAGAAATGGCCTACTGAAATATGATCTGTATCTGTATATACACATACATATTTGCATGTTATTATCAATATCTCTGTAATAATTTGTCGTTTAAATCTATATAATTATAGTGATATTATTAACATGATTTTTCCTTGGTTCTTTTCAAATTTTGCAAATCTGAGGGGTAAGAAAAATAATACCTGTCAAAAAAAGCCTCTGGGTTTAGGACTAGTGGTGACATGGAATTAAAATAACAGTTAAATGTTGGTTATTTAAATATGGAAAACATGGACCAATGAGTATCAGATAGCATATTTTACAAAGGGAGGACCTACAATGTCAAAAAGTATTTTTCCACTTCAATATTATCTTTAGGCATGTGAAGGATTCAACATGAATCTGTTACTGAATGACAAACAGAAGATGAATCCATCCAATCCCCAAGCCTCTGTAGTCATATGCCAAATGTCATTTTTTGAGAATAAGGATAGAAGTCTCAAAGCAAGATGCTGACAAAGAGAAATGTTGTACAAAGGATCTAACATGTTAATATTCCCCTAAGTGGGAATATTACACAGGCCAGAAGAAAAACCATGACATATACTACTTCTGGGACAGCCCTCTCAACCTTTGCTGACTCTCTCAGAAATCCTGATCAGAATATTGAAGGAAGCTTTGTTACCTCACCAAAATTAATCTACCATATGAGCTAATCACCTTTTTGTTTTCTCATCTCTCATGACAAGTAGAAATTCAGAGGCTGCTAGTCTATAAATGTGATAGGTGAGAAAATTCAAATGGAATTTGAGCAACAGTATGGCATGTATTACAATGCCTAAAAGAATCTTAATAACTGGATTAAGTAAAATGAGTAATGATACAAGTAAAGCAAGTATGGCACTACATATTTATTTCACTAAAGTAAAACTGTGCACATGAAGTTTCTTTCCTGCTTCACATAATAAATCAGTTCTACAGACTGTTATGTGATAAGTTTTAGATATATGCATAACAGAAGAGGTCATCTACCAGG
>NW_009731463.1:0-6258 GCF_000703405.1 Apaloderma vittatum | reverse complement strand
AGAGTGATCAGAAGTAGTCAACCCAGATCATATCTGCAGGAATCCGGAAATATTAGTCATACTAATAGTATTCTAGATTTGAAAAGGTGCACAATTAGATCACCAGAAGGAAGTCTCCATAAACCTCATACATATGTATATATATATATTTTATCCACCAGTAATTTTGACCCAAATGATGATTAAAAACTGACAGAGGGAACAACACAACTCCAGTCTCTGAAATTCTTAGTCTTTGCTGAAGACCTTATTAACTGTTTTATGCCATCTTTGACCATCTATGGACAGATAGCCTCAATCACCCCCAACTTTCAGACAGTCAACACATCATGCAGACTTCAAGTGTAGATGCGGAAGTTCCTAGATGGAGGTCTGGGAACCTTCTGAGCTGTCGTAGATCTTGGAGGATCAACTTCAAGCAGCCTAGCAGGTAACTTTTCCTGAAAAACCAAACCAAATCAAATCAAAATAAACTACCAATATTTTGTCAAAACCACCATACATTTCTCCCTTTTAGATGGAACTACACTTACAGAATCAGCAATATAAAGGGTATATAGTAAGAAATCAGCAGGCAGTAATTTACTCATTTCCCATTCTGAGGATGGACATTTTCTTTGAAAGATCATTGGTATCTCTTATGAATAAAGCTCTTTGCCTCTCTTTGGACTGAACTGTCCAAGGTAGGAGAGAACCAAAACATTCTCCCAGTAAGTCCTGCAGGCCTATTAGCAAGTAGTGAAACATAACAAAATCCAATATCTTGAGTAAAACAAATGACGCCGAGGACCCAATATCTGAACTACATACTATTTAGATGCTTTACTTCAACATACCTCTTGTCTTGTCCCCTGAACTGAATACCATCCTGGAGTAGGAGCACATTGAGCTCCTGGAACACAGTTTGGAGTTTGTTTTTACAGCAAGTGGATACGATCAGGAGTATTTCTCCACTCAAATGTAAAATACTTATAGACCTACAAACAGGCATTTCTTATTTAGTTATAGTGACAGACATAAGTAGTTTTCAAAAGATGAATTATATTCACAATATATTTGAAGTGTGTTTCTTTTTCCTCTATATAAAGTAATAAATCTTATTCAGTGGTTTTCTTTTTCTTGTTATGTCTTATTTTTTAATAAATAATCAAAATTTTATGAGCTTTCACGCAAGATTTTGTGTGTGTGTGCTGTGAACATATTTTGGGGGGTTAGATTTAATTATTTCTCATTTGAAAGTATCCAAATATGAGAAACACAGAAAAATATAATAATTTAATCTAAAGAAATCTACCATGATGTGCTCGGTTAGACTTGGCAACAGCCAAATATCCACTCAGCTGCTTGTTTGGCCCAACATTTACCTAGGGGCATGGGGAGGAAAAATGGGAAGAACAAGAACAAGGAAGGTCTTGGGTCAAGACCTTGGGTCAAGACGCGGAGACAGCTTATCAGTTATCATTGTGGGCAAAAGAAACTTGATTTGAGGGAAATTAATTTATTGCCAAGTAAAATAAATATGTAATTGTTTTTTGGGATAGTGGCAAACAAGAATTCAAACAATAAACAAATATCTTTCCCTCTTTTCTTTCCCAGGCATGACTTCATTCCTTCACTTCAGATTCCTCTTTTCCACTCCAAGCAGTGCAGGGGAACAAGATGTGGGGAATTGCAATCAGTACACAGAGGTTTCTTCTTGCTGCTTTTCCTTCCCCATACACTCACTGTGAGGTTTTCAATGAACCATAAGGAATATCTACTCTGGCATCTGGAGCACCTTCTTCTCCTGGAATCAGCTGTTTCTGGCAAAGTGAAACCCTGGCCTCTTCTCACAGAGCCCTCCCCTACCATCACCTGGACATGTCAAACCAATACACATGAACAACTTCTTTTCCTTATATCTCTAAAAGGCAGAGGTTAGAGAACTAACATCAGTTTTCCCCTACCCTTTTCAAGACCTCTTAAAAGAAGTATCACAAAAAAATGAAGAAGAAATGGTTAGACTATACTCCACACTAGTCTGGATTGAGCTGGATTTCAACACAAGGTTTTCAGCAGCAATTTTTAAAAAAAAAAAAAAATATAATAAAAGATTTGAAACAGACATTTGAAAAAAGGCTAAGTGAACTAGACATATTTATTTTACAGCCAAAGAAGACTGAAAAGGCATATAATTGTCCTTGAACCTAAAAAGATGTATTTTAGGGAAGACAGGGATCAATTACTCCCCTTAGCCAGTAAGACCAGAAAGAGGAGTTGCAGAATAGCATTTTGGATTAGGAAAAAACTTAAAAGCCATAATCAGGGAAGACTGAGTTGCAGGAGGTGAAGTGGAATTACTTGTGGCAGAGATAGTCGAAGTTAAGATTTCACATCCACTCACAAGCAATTATTTAGAGGTCCTGAAATCAAACTTACTAGACTGCAGTAGTCATGACCAAATGAACCCTCTAGCTCAAATTATTGCTGTATGTTATTCCATGCCTTGTGAAAGGAAAACATTCTGTTAGTTTCAAAAACATGGTTTTTGTTTTTGCAAAAGAGAGTGTGTTATGCCTGTACACTTGGGGAGGAAGTTGGAAACAGGAGATAGTGCAATCCTGATTTGTCTGCTTGCTTTCGTGAAACAGTTGTCTTGATGCACATTCTAGACCAGCATGTTGCCAAAAATCTCTCTCCATTTTATATTAATACGTGATATATATAAGGTTCTGGACACAAAGTGGTAAAAAAATGTTTCTATTTAACTGCAAGATGGAAACAGCAAGAACTGACAACTTGCTTATATTGTCTCATCAATGTATTACATTCCCAACTGAGAAGGTAAGAGGAAAGTTAAGTCTCTATAGAGTCAGCTTCCTACTGCGGATGCATGTGGTTAACTTTTACTTGTTGTAGCATGCAGTCTACCACTTTTTCTAAATCAGCACAGTCAACCACTTTCTTGTCATTATTGTCTTTTTTCCTCTAAGGATAGAAAGGCGAAATGACTTCAAAACACTGTATGATTTTGCATACAAACACTGAAATTAGATATGTATTTATCAGAAAAACACAACCAATAAGAATCATTCAGTAGTCATTAAGGATACATACGAACACAGAAATATAACTGCAAAGATACTATTAAAAGACTAAGGCATTAAACACAGTTTCTGGTTTTGAAATTACTTCTTTTCTCTATGCATAACTTAGTGAATCCATGTTAAAAAGGCTAACTTGTGCAAACAAAGCTCAACAAAAATCTGGCATTAAGCCCCTGCGTGCTGTTGCTCTATGTGTCCCAAAATTCAAACTTCAATGTAGATGCAGAACATTGACCTTGTTGTCACGAAGAATTATAAAATACTAATGTGAATTGATTGTTTTCAATAGAGTTACTCTTTAATTATATTTGTTATTTGTGTCTATTTTTACAATAAAGACAAATTCTTTGGAGACGATATTTGTACCTGATGAGGTAAACCAGGACCTACCACCTGCACATTCTTGCACGAATCTATCTCTGTGAAGATTTATATTTCAGTTATTGAGTAATATTTTATTTCTAACACAGGTTCCACAAAGTCTGACATTTATTGGATAATTTTATTTTATTTCGTATGTGTTAAATTTTTGAGTTGCTACTTTTAGGTTTTCAAACCTTCACCTTCCTTTATCTCCCCTCAATTTTTCTTTTTATATTCAGGTATTGATGCAGTTTCTCTCCAGTTTGCCACTCCAGGCATTGTCCACCTTGCATGAATTCTATCAGTGTTCCCTGAGGCACACAATTCTCCCTGTCAGCTTACCTCACCAGCCTAGCAGAACTGAACATTTCAGAAGCTGATCTCAACAAATACATGCATCCTAACTGTTCATTTTTAAGACAGACCAGGAGCATACTGAAGCACATTCTATTATTTTCATCTTATTCATCATTCTGCTGCGTGATCAGAGAGCAAACTGTTGCTTCTTAGATTCTGATCTGCATCACCAAAAGCTAGAGAAAAATGTAAACTTATTTCTTTGTATGGGCATCTTTGGCAAGATTCAGCCATATAAAACACAAAGAAAAGAGAGTTCGGATTTCTTCTATTGCATTTTCTGAAGGTATGAAAGATATCAGAGTTGTGATCAATGGGATACAGTCTAGCTGGAGATCTGAATCTAGTGGAGTCCCTCAGGGGCTGATACCGGGACCAGTACTATTCAATACATTCATCAATGACCTGGATGACGAACAGATTGCACTGTCAGCAAGCTTGCTGATGAGACAAAACTGAGTGGAGTGGCTGACACACCAGAAGACCTTAAGAAAGACTTAGACAGACTTGAGAGTTAGGCAAGGAGAGATCTTATGAAGTTCAACAAGGGCAAATATAGAGTTTTGCATCTGAGAAAGAACAACCCCACGTATCAGTATAGGCTGGGGACTGACCTGCTGGAGCAGTTTAGGAGAATGGGACCTGGGGGTTCTAGTGGACAGCAGGATGATCATGAGCCAGCAATGTGCCCTCATGGCCAAGAAGGTCAATGGTGTTCTGGAGTGTATTAAAAGGAATGTGGCTGGTAGGTCAGGAGAGGTTATTGTCCTCCTCTACTCTGCCCTGGTGAGGCTGCATCTGGAATATTGTGTCCAGTTCTGGGTCCCTTGGCTCAAGAGAGACAGGAAACTGCTTGAGAGAGTCCAGCGCAGAGCCACAAAGATGATAAAGGGAGTGGAACATCTCCCTTATGAGGAAAGGCTGAAGGAGCTGGGTCTCTAGTTTGGAGAAGAGGAGGCTGAGGGGTGATCTCATAAATATTTATAAATACATCAAGGAGGAGTGTCAGGACGGAGCCAGGCTCTTTTTAGTAATATCCCAACTCCCCCAATGACAGGACAAGGGCAATGGGTACAAGCTGCAACATAGGAGTTTCCACAAAAATGTTAGAAAAAGCTTTTTCCCTGTGAGGGTGACAGAGCACGGGCACAGATTGCCCAGGGAGGTTGTGGAGTCTGCTTCTCTGGAGATTTTCAAAACTCGTCTGGATGCGTTCCTCTGTGACCTTCTCTAGATGATCCTGCAGGGGCATTGGACTATATGATCTTTTGAGGTCTCTCCCAACCCCTAACATTCTGTGATTCTGTGATCCTTATTTTTCAGAACTGACAGTAGCTGTCCACATGTTGCCATCATGCAGCAACTATCTGTCTTGTGTGGCCTTCATTCAGCAGCAGCCTGATTCTTGAGTGCAGCCTTGAGACTGTAAATCTAGTTGCTATTCCTGTTGTTGCTATTTTGTGTGTCTTCTTGTTTCAGGTTGGGAAAAGGTTAAAAGTGGGTTGGAAGCTGGAATTTTGGTATGTGTTTTGTACTTAAAGATTGGTCTAGTACCTTGCCCGAAACTCTACTCAAGTCACTATTTGCTACTTGGTCAGTATTGAGCTAGTGCCTAAAAGTGTGTTATGAAGCACAGTGCATCTTTCTGCTTTATCCTAAACCTAATTCTCATTGAATTATAGCACATATAACACAAAATACATGAGAGGCTGAAATGCTTTCCCTGTCCCTCACCTTCCCCACACCTCTTAATTTTCCTCCCCTGAGACTTCATCAAAAAGGTTAATTGTGGCCAGAGGCTCAATAAAACTAAAATTAACATGCAGGTACATAGACAAGACTGGAGAGAGAATAGTTTCTAGTACTTGGCTAAAATAAAAAATACTTAAGAATGCAGAGCTTGAAGAAATTTATATTAGAGCAATTAGAGGACTTACTGTTAAAACTCAGCTGCTACTGGTAATCTTTGGGAAGTCAGGATGTTTGTTTTGGGTATTAGAAAACTGGTGAATGATACTCCTCACTTAAACTAATGTTAGATAAAGGGGAAAATCTATACCAGTGAGAATAAAAAAAAAACCACAGAAAAATGATGTTAGCTAATTATTAAACAAATCATGTGTAATTACAAAGAATATAATAGTGAAATAAGAATCAGAAGTTACAGATTCTCAACAGTCAGCTATGTAGAGTTATTTCAATCCCATTTTTTGAAAGGTGAGAAGAATGGGTTGCAGTTGATAAAAATACACAGAAATCTCTATTTATTAAACACTGTTGACATAAACTGATAAGGAAACCAGAGATATGTGTTCTAGATGGAATGATTGTAAAGTGGATGTATATCCAGTAGAACATAAATAAACACTTAAATAAATAATTATATATATATATATATTACACATATATATGTCTGTATATATCTGTGTGTGTATATATGTGCATATATATG
>NW_009731462.1:0-35208 GCF_000703405.1 Apaloderma vittatum | reverse complement strand
GCCCTCTGCAGCTGCCCTTTGGGGGGGTCCCAGCAGCCTGCCCTCTGCCCCCATTCCTATCAGCCAGGAGCGAGAACTGCCCCAGGAGGAGCCCACAATACCACCACCTTCTTCCAGCCGGGGCAGGGAATGCTCCCCTGGGGGGCCACGGCGACGCCCGAAGAGGAGGGCCTGCAGGTCTGAGGCCTCTTCTCTAGCCAAGAAGAGGCCACCCCGTAGGCAGGACTAGAAGAACACCCCAGGCACTGCTAGAACCCGAGCTGGGCCAGCAGCTGGGGCGTGGACCAGCCCTTGAGGGCTCCCAGCCTTCTAAGCCTGCTTAGCAGGCAGGAAAAGAAAATAAAGACCTGAACATTGCAGCAGCAAAATTCAACTCTTCTCAGGGTAGTGCTCTTGCCCTGCCATCCCACTGGTATCCCCTGAGCTCCGCTGGTCTGCCAAAATGCCTCCTTTATTGGCCTCACGATGGAGGCAGTGCCCTGGGTGAGGCCTGAGGATGCTGAGCAGAGGGGATCATGGTGCCATTCCCTGGTATTCCTTCTTCCCCCTTTGAGTGTGTCCCCTTCCTAATTTTCTGCTATAGCTGCTGCTGAGTAACCTCCTGCAAGCTAAAAACATCTGTACTGTATCAGGCTGTTTTAATCCTCTTACAACTGTTAAGGATCTGTACCATACCCTGGTCTGTCTAGCAACTGAGAATCAACTATTGTGTAGCCCAGGATCTTAAGATATTTCTATGCTTCAGCATAGAGGTGACTTATTTTTCTGGATGTAAGATTTGACTTGAGTAGTAAAACACATCCAGATCACATCTAGGGTTTTAACACAAATTCAGATCAAAGAGGAAGTGAATTTAAATTAACGCACAACTATCATTAAAAATCATTCTGATACATTAGTCATGACATATTAGCTGCACAAAACAAAAGCTGAAATTTACAGAGGAAATTAGACGAGTCATTGAGACTTCCCTGTGCCTTTCTTTTGTTTTACTGAACAGAACTTGTTCAGTGTCCACTTTTCTTCTTGTTTTCCCCAATCAGGAACAGACATTCAAGGACAAGTTCCTTAAAATTAGCTATGGAAAGTGAATGCTAGCTAGTTGCTAAGAGATAACTATTTCTCTCTAAGGAGGGACCACTTTGTGTGCTTCATGCGAAAGACCCCAGTCAGAGACCTTTGCTGTCACATTTTTACCTAGAGAAAATAGACTAGCAAAAGCTTGATACAGAAGTACATATCAGTGGGCTTAAGCTAAAACCAGTTCTACAAAAACAAGAACACTAAGGAATGTTATCTGCCCTCCTGACTTGTGCATTGTTTTAGGAAAAAAATGACTTGGAAATTTTGAAAGAAACAAAGAACAAGGCTTTCAGTTATTATAAACATTAAATTTGTGTGTGAACAGCCCCATGTATCTGAAATTCATGTGTGCCATACACTGTGGTGTAAATTTAGTGTGAAAAAAGTTGTAAAGTGTGCATGGCAGGTTCAGGATAGAGGAAAACATAGTTCTGGGGTGGATAGAGATGTTCATTCGCTAACATTGTAGAGTAGAAAGTTCTTGAACAGGTAAAGTATGCTGTTCGATACCTCTTCTGTTCAAAACCAAGTTTTCTCCTGTGAGATTTCTCAGCATTCATCTGAAGACATTCATCCTAAGAAACTGCATAGGAGGAAGAACCTAAATTGCTTTGTTCAGGATTCTGCCTGCGTACTGAACTCTCTGTGTTCAAGGACAACACTGAATCAGCATTGATAAGCTACATTAGAGTTCCAGAAAAACCACAAAATGAGTCAAAAGGAAGAAAATAAAACCTAAATAATGGCATGTCAGCAACAGAAACCCTATTTTTGGGTCCCCGTCATGCCCTACTGCTAACTCTGGTTCTTTTACACTTTGCTTGCTTGAAAGCACAGCAAATCTAAAAGATGGCCATTACATAGTGAGTATTTCACAACACAGTCCTGGATCTGGATATTATAGTTTTAGTGGAAATATAAATTCTCTTCTTAGATTTGACTAAGTGAAAGCTGGCTGAGTGGATCTTAAGTTCGTAGTTATCTTGTGTTATAGAGTACTTAAAATTTGAAACTATTCCTGCTGATTTGGTGTAAGTTAAACCATCTTCTTTATGAGAATAGTCTCACTGACTGTGTACATAGGTATGTTTCGGAATCTCTAGCTCTATGCATTTCAGGAAACAGAGCCGTAACTCTTAATAAATCTGCGAAGAAACTGCTGTTGTCTGTGGGTCATCTGTATGTAAGTATCTCACTTGCAGTGAGTGACTCTGTACATCAAACTGAGCAAATGGTCACTGCTGAGAGCTCAAATAAGTTAATCAGACTCGTATGTCAGTCGTGTCCTTGGTCAGCATGAAACTACCACCAGTTGAATAAAACACTTGCTTCATTCTGGAAAAAAAAATTAAGGCATTTAAAAATTTCTAATTCACCCCAGAGTATAGGGCTAAGAACAATATCAAGAGGTCATTTGTTCAGCTTTAGTAGAGTTTTATTTCTGTAAGATTCTGCTTTTGCAAGGTTGGGCTGCTACATCCCCACACATGTTAGGAGGAGAAATGTCTTTCCAACTAAATGTCCTTTGTTCTGAAGGGCTGATAGTCCCTAGGTGACACCATGGCTCTTGGCTGGGTCTTCTCCACTTCTCTTATCTTTTCAGAGTCCAGATCTTTTCTTGCCAGTTCCACTTAAATGACCATCTCATGCTTCTGCCAAATATGCCAGCTGTTTTTGTGGTTATTCCCCACATTGTTCTGCTTTCTTCAATCTCAACCTTTACTAGGCAGGCCTCCCGCATTTTGCTGTGTTGCCATATAGTAGCCACCAAATGGTAGTAACTGAGTTACCTAACAAAGTTGCGTAATGTCTCACCTGAGAGATCCTTACATTTTGAATCAAGTCCCCACAGCACTTTGACCTTACATTTACCATCTTTGCTAACTCTTTAGTACTTTGTCTTACAAAAAAGCAGCAGAATTATTCGCTGCATGGGTGTCCTTTTGTTTCTATGGTACTGCCTACCATAGTATTTCCATTCTAAGCAAGATTATTAGTTGCCAAGCTAATATTCGTGTATGCATGTGTATATATGTATTAGTTTGGCATTAAAAGATTGTTTGTCAAACATAAATCCGGAATGCAACCGATGTGAATTGCACATGCTTAAAATATCGTATTTCCGTATTGTTTTTCTACTATGCTTTAAAAGCGATGATTCAGAGGAAAGAAAAACAAACAAAAAACATTTGAGAGAACATCTTGCTTCATTTGTTCAAATAGCATACTCTGCTGCTGCTTATTTGACTTGAGGACTGATGTAAAAGTTTATTCTGTTTTTTTTTAAAAAAAAGGTAAAAAATTGTACTTTTTTGTAATAGCCTTTTGTTTTTATTGAGAAGATGAAGGTAACAGCAACAAGAAGTCTCTTCTTCAGAGGACAGTACATAGAATTTGTAATTCCCATATATTTTTTTCAGGACCTAGAATACTGTTTCCAACAGTGTATATCAGTTCTCTGTCACATTAATATGCTTGTTAGACATTCTCCTGTTGCTGCATGTTGCTGCATTGCTGCAGTTCACTTGCTTGACACAGGGCTGAACCCTGAAACCACAGTTTTGAGTTGATCTAATCAAAACTAGAGTACAAAAGTCAGTTTAGAAACCTCTTTTGAAAGACATCAGTGTGATCATCATTGTACCTAGTATAATATCTTTGTGGCTGCAAAAATAACAGAAGGTTGATGCTGTTGACTAAATGTTCTCTATTAATTTCTCTTCTAATGACATAAGTAATTTTAAGTGGAATGTTCAGCTGTGATCTCTGTGTAAATGCCTGCACTGTAGAACCGGGCTTGTATCTTAATGTGCCCTTTACTTAGTCAGGAGTATCTCATCGGCTGAAATGCAGTGCTCGTTTTCTATAACATATTGCTAGCGTGATGCAAGCAATATTGTTCGATGTTTTAACAGTAAAACTGTTGGAGTTCAGTGCGGAAAAAATATGAGGTTAAGTGTTGCTGCAGTCTATGGCAATGTTCAAAATATCTGAAGTAGAAAGGGTTTTGTTCTTCCTTTACTCTCATGTTATATGTATGTTTTCTGAAAACAAGACTGAATAACCCAGAATTCTGCACGGTTTCAATTCACAGCACCATATTTTGTTTATCAGTCTTTTGTTGTAAAACGTTAATTTTAGCAGCACAGCTCAGCTGTTCTAGGCATTAAGCTGCAGATTTAGGAAACAATAATGATGGCATATGATTTCTGTTTCTCACTGCTTGGTACACGAGAGCCGTAAACAAATTTGTGTTTAACATTTTTGTATTTTTCATAATATGTCTTGAAAAAGTTTCTGCGAGGTGCTGTGTCTTATGAAAAAAACTGGGACACTGTTCAGGTAAATGTGCTCTCTGAGTATTTGTGAGTTGCAGTTGTAATAGAAGCTGCTACAGATAGAACTACTAGCACCGAGTACAGTGAGCCAATCTGTCAGACTCCACCCTAAAGCTTCTTGGTGTGTTAAAACTGGTGGGTTTGGAATTTGCTTGCTTTTGTCTTGATGCAGATAATTCCATTTTCTTCTGTATTTTCAAGTTGGAGTTTAGCACAGCCTTCTTCTAGGGATAAAATGAAGATTATACTAGTAGGAATAGGACTCTGCTCTGGATGGAATATTTCAGGACATTTATTTTTGTTCTCGCAATTTTTTCCCCCTCTAAGGTTCTAAAGGTGATCAAATTTGTAATTGAAATTTAGTGTTGTTTTGTTATAGTAACATGATATTAAATTTCTTGTAGGCAGCATTTTTAATATGAAGAAAAGCACGGTTAGAAGACAAAAATGGCAAAATAATAAAGTTTAGACAGAAAGACTGTGGGAAAAATAAAGACACACTACAGAAGCATTCTGAGAACATGAAAAAAAATATACAATATGTCTCAGGAACTTTAATAATAAAACTACAAACTCCAGTACTGATTTAACTTATTTGTCCCAAACTTTATTTCCGCTCTAGTATTTATCATCTGGTCTAAGTCGCATTTGTAGAAAGTATTTGTAAAACATTATTATTAGAATTAACTTCAGGTCTCATTAAACCTGAGTAGCTAAACTTTCTGCAGAAGTTGTTGATACTTGGTGGGGTGTTTTTTAATTAGAAGCAGTATATCAGTATGTGTGTAAACCATGTTTCTAAATATAAAATGCCCATACAGTAAATGTTTAATCATAGAAAGTAAACTAACAGCATGTGAAAATATTTGCAGATTAAGTTAAATATTGTATAGCCTTGAATTAAAAAGAATTTTGTGACTCAGCAATTTATGCTATAGTCAGATGTCATTAAAATCTGGAGTTGTGATGATGTACCAACAATGAGGAACTTGCAATTAATTAAGTACATATTCTGAAAATTATTAGAGGTTAATAAAATAATCTTCAGCACCTACAGCCTGGACTTTAATAGGGGCTTTACATATCTTTTTTTCTTAAATTTATGTACGAGCTATTTACTGAAACCTTTAATTAATGTTTGAACACAAAAATACTTTGTAGGTTTTATCCTTCTGTCTATACCAGACAACTTGACATCTCCCTTGCCAGAGGCTTTGTCTTTTAGGTTCCAAACTCTGCCCTAGAGTAAATACCCTAAATTCCTTTTATCTGTGCAGCAGTTGAAAAAGCAAGTGGAAGGAATATGTTGGCTGTCTGCCATAATATGTGGTTTCGCATTCAGTAGCTACTCAGCAAGCCATTACTGATCTTATGTAGAATATGTATTCTACATAAACACATATTATGTGGAATAAATATTCTATATAAGCATATAAGCATTTTTTTACTTTGCTGTGTATTAAGTTTGCTTGAGAGTTAGGTGGATACTAGAACTACGGTTTTCTTAATGTACATTGGAATTAGTTTTGCTGTTTGAAGCTATGCGAAGGAACCAGCACCCCTGAGGGGAAAAAAAACCCTCCCTGATTTGTTGTTTCAACTGGTAGCTCGTTTCACAGTAGTTAGGTAGATGACAAATATGGTGTTAGCCAGGCTCAACTGTGACTATTGTCTTCAGTAGTGGAAACTTGAGGAAGCCTGCATGGTAGAAACACAGAACTGTAGGTTTTTGCACTCCTTGCCGAGAGCACGTATGTGAATGGTCATGGTGCAGTTACGACCCACAGATGCCGGCAAGACAAAATTCGCTGGTAAAATCAGTATGTTGTTAGAACCTCAGAAGTAACTAGGAAAATAAAAATTCCTTTAGTGGCTTATACTTCAATAGATGTAGATCTCCTCTGAGTTGAGTTGGCACTTAGTTCAACCGTCAGTTAGAATTATGACTGTTTGTATTTCTAACTACACATTAGATTATAAGGATGTTTTCCTACAGCTCTGTACTTAATGGTGTCATGGACTTCAGAGTATTCCTAGAAGAAACCAGAGTTCCCATTGGTCATATAGCTCAACAATATTGAATTTTGCAGACTTCTTCCCATTTTGTTGTCATGGCAAGGACTGATTGATGATCTATGTATGTCCTCATTTTGCATAGCAATTGTTTTTTAATAATAGGTTTGGTGATTCCTCTTTTGTCTTTGCTACTTCTGTATTTCTTATGTCCTATCACGGTCTGGACTTCTGAATCTGGTAGTAAGCTTCTCCTTAAGGGAGAAAAATGAAAGTAACTTAAGGCTAAAACATCTGTGTTCAGAATAATTTCTTACAGGATTGGTCAGTGTTAGCATTTTCATCATAAAATGGATTCCAGCCATTGCGGCATCATCACAGCTTTCTGCTGACACCACCCTGTCTTGATCCATGAAACTCATCATTGAAACCCCACATCAACACAATTGCATTCCTGAAGTTCTGACTAACGGGTGATAACTAAGCAGTCATTTTTCAGTTGCACTAGCTTTATCAAGTGTAAATTGTCCTTCAGCTGATTCTTAGCAAGCCAATTCTAAAGACAAACATGGCAAAGTCGTGTAACGCTATGCATATTTTATGAAAGTGTTAATCCATGCTCTATACTTGATTTATATTACCTGATAACTAAGTGCTTTAATACTCCATTTAATTAAATTGAGATTTTGTGCAAGTAAAGTAATTCTAATTTTCAATACAAAAGTGTAATTAGGAATCAAAATTAATATTTTTGTTCATAATTAGCTATGAACATAGACTATTTGACAGAATAATCCGTGAGAATAATCCGTGAGTATTCTGGGTTCATTGATATATCAATTCACTGCAACAGCTTCCCTTCATTATGTTTCAGTTGGAAATATCAAAGGACAAGTAGAAGAAGCCAAGATAGCAGGAGATACATTTAGATATGCTCAGAAAGAACACTTTGACAACATTCATCCTCAAGCAATTATTAAAACTGTTGATATTGTACGAGCAGTTATACAGGTATACATACAATTGGGTAAGCACTAGTGGTGCTCCACCAGGAAATTTGTGTGTAACTAAGGGCAGAGGAGAGCACTCAAGCCCAGCATAAATGTGGATAGCATAAAACAATATATGTGAGGGGGTTGTTATTTATGTATATGCACCCGCACACCAAGTTCTACTAATTCTGTGTTGAATTTCACATCTATTGTAAATTTCTCTGAGGGGAAGGCACTTTTTTTTTTAGTTTCTGTGCACCAAATAGAATATTAACATGTAGTTACTGGCCATATTTAGATACAGAAAAATATTTAACGAGTAGTAATATTCCATAATATTTTTGATATAAAAAGAAATTGCTATGAACTATTTCTCAAGTCTTAAAAAAGCCCCAAATTATTTGAAATATGTGATGCTATTGGGAACTCCAGCAAATATTTAGACACTTTTTGCCATACTTGTTAACAACCTTGAGATTAAATGATCAGCTGAGGTTAATGAAACTACTGATTTTGTCAGTGAAGTGGCTTCTTAACTGGTATATTTTCATGGAGACATGACAGACTTTGATTTACTGAACTAAATAAAAGGATCCATTATGCTCTTCTCCCCATATAATGAGTTTCTCTAAAATAAAATAATTTTGCTGATTGGTACTTGTCCTGGAAAATTATTTGTTTCCTGTGGCTTTGCATAAATGTGTGACAAAGGGGAACTCAAGTTCTGCTAATGCTCTACAATGTAATAAAAATCTTCCTTCTGCTCTCTAGTCATCTTAAATTGAAAAAAAGAAAAAAAAAAAAGCTAATTCTTAGTCATTAGAAGCACTTATAAAATCAGGTATTTTAGGATTGGAATTTTGAGTTTATGCATAAACTGATGTGAAGCTTATTAATGTCAGTAGTCTTGCTGTATCTTTGACTCTCTTAATGTAATTTTTTTCCCTAAAATTGTTTTACAGTAATCTCAATGTCAGAATGTTTAAAGGCTTGAAAAATATAAAACTAGCTGAAGTACTCACACTGATCAGCTTCATTAGTAACTCTCACGAAATTTCCTCTGGGATTCTTTTAGCCTGCGAATTGTTCACATCAAGTAGAGTAATCAATGGACATATTGAACTCTATCTCAGTGTTCATAAGTCTTGTGCAAATCAAGGAGTAAAAGTGCTTTCAGTGTTTGTAATTGAAAGAAAACTAATAGCTATAAAGGAGAGATAGCAGGTGCCACTTTTTAAAATGGAAGTCCTAGAGAATCAATTTGCCACAGACAGTTGTACATACACTCTGAACTTTTTGCTTTAATTCCACAAATACTATAAATAACAAATGTAGTTTCTACATCTCCCTGCGGAATGTAAATAGCAACTGTTGTTTACATACTTACTGCCTGGAGCCTCAACATGGAGCTATGGAAGGAAATAATATTGCTCTATAATATCCATCCCATGGTGGGAGTTGTCCTTTCTAATGTAAGCTCTATGCAAAGGCTATTTACATCTCCAAGGTTCAGAGTGAATGAAAAATATTACCATTACAGAAAAGTTGAACCACTTGCTTTGAATACTTTCTGGAATAAGCATTAAACAAAAACAAATCTGGAAGTGTAGATCTGCTTAGCAATGGAAATGACATCTTTACCGGTTCTCGTACCACGTACGTGTTTTTCTCTGGTTGTACAAAATTAAATGACTGATTTCTGCCACCACACATGCAGGCTCCCTCTCCTCCCTGATTTTCTGTAGTGTATGTATAGCTATGCATACAAACAAAGCGAAATTTGATTTATTTAACAAACGTATTACCCACTAAGGTGCTAAATTATCTGTGTTAGCCAAGTTTACACAACTATATAGGTGCTGTAGAAGAAGAGAGCCTGAAGGTAAGGAGTCTGAGAGATTCGTGTCTTTTATTTGAGTAAAATAATAAAAAAGGGCTGGGATGAGGAGCAGCAGATTGGAATTGTATTCTGGGACAAACATTGAATATGACCCTTCTGTTTTTCATCAAAAAAGGCTTTCTGGTTTGGTTTTAACTGAATGAATTCCACCTGTAACATAAAAAAATCACCTCAAACCAATAACCTACCCCCAGCAGATCCAATCAACCAAAAAATAACCCAAACTTTTAAATAAACAAAAACCTTCTAGTCTATCCATTAAATTAAGTATAAGTTATGTAGTCAGTGTTCTAAACTTGTTGTGTACAAATTCTGGTCGTGATAACTTTTCTCTCAAATTGACGTATATGTGTTATGATTTATGTATTACTCATAGTTGTTAAAAAAACCACACCCCCAAACAAAGCAAAGCAGAATAGTAGGCAGAGGGAAGGGTAAGAGGAATGCAAAGCAAAATAGGAACGACAGATATCTATACAATTATATTGCAGATGTCAGTGAGAACACTGGTTAGATAAAAGATTTTTCTCAGTTTTGTTGTGCTAAACATGAAATAGAATTTTTCATTGCTGATACTGTGTAGTCATCAATTCTACATTCCATCTGCAATGTACTTTCACTAAAAAGGAACTCGTTTACTGCTTGTGTGTTTACTTTTATTTCTATTTAGTGGTAAGTGGAAATCAAAGCTTTGACATGTTCCATGTATAACACTGAATAGAAAGCTTCAAATGCAAATCCAATCATAGCACATTTAAAATAATAAAATCAGTCACAAAAAACCCTGAAGAAATTGAAGTATGTTTGAGAGGATGCGGTGAATGGGACTGGCGAAAGCTCGTCAAAAGATGAAAGAAAGTGCATTCTGGGCACTTGAACTGAAAAAATAGAACACAGGAGCTAAATGCAAATGTTTTTTCTAAACACCAGTGGCCTTACATGCACTGATCTCCCTTAGTATGAACAATAACTAACTTCTGCTCAGAGTGGAAGAGATGGTGAGGGAGCCTTACCTCCCTATAGTAGATCAAGACAAGTAACATCTTCCCATTGCTTCATTTTTTTCCACTTTGTAAAACTTCAGTTTCATTCTGATGTGAAGCCCTTTGAATTTATTGCATATAAGACCTCTTAGGCTGCATTTAGTCCATATCTCAGTGACAGAGAGACTGAGAAGGAAGAAAAAGTTACTTACTATTCTATTGAGATTGAGGACTTTGTCTCAGTTTCCCATGTGCTGTGAATATTTTATAAGAATAGGCATTCTTTACTTACTGTCTGCTCATGACTTTGTGGAGTTTTCTCACTATAGAAGAACAAAGACCAATGTGCTCCCCATTACATGAACAGTAACGAGGGATGGGGGACGTGATGTGGGATAATTTAGGCATGAACATGATTCTTCTATGATTCACATGGTTATCTAGACCAAATAGTTGCAGAGGGATATGAATCTGAACAGAAATATACAATGAAAAGTAGTGATCTTCTCCAGTAGGATCTTCACTGGACACAGTGAATTTTCCTGGAAAAGCTTTAGAATGATGAAAGGCCATCCTCTAAGGTTTTTCTGCAAATTTGTTAACGAACTTATGACAGAGAATGTGATACTTGTGTCCATGACTTTCTCTAAATCCACTGGAGGACTGGCATAGTAAACGAATCATTAGTTTTTATTTTAACGTCTGTTATTGAGGAGTTCAACTACGTAGTAAAGATGTATGAATAGAGTTTAAAGCACAGCTGATTAATGCTTAATCGAAGAAATATTGAGTAAAAGGGGTAATATAAGTTAATTAAACTGCTGAAAGATAAACTAGGACCCCCCCAAAAATACACAGCTCTAATTTTATGCATTCTGAATGAAGCTGATACTAATATTCTTTTCCAGTTTTAGACTTCAGAAAATTTAAGATATTTTTAATGCTATGGAAAGAGTTACTTTAGGTGAAGAAATCCAAGTGTCTCAACAGGCATGTTTAGCAAAACTTTTTGTTTGTTAAAGATTTATTTGAACCTTGCAATCACATGTTAGTAATCGTGAGCCTAGTTTTCCTCTTAAATACAAAAGGCAGTATGAAACATTTGTTAAAAATGGAATGAATTTATATTCTGTTGTATTCTAGCCATCATGTATCACTGTGAAAAAATAATTGCTTTCTATGTCAATTATAAGTTAGGTATAATTTTACAAATTGTATATTATTTTAAAATATTATTTCTGTCCTTTCTGAACTTACTGTGATCTTGTACTGAAGCATTTGGAAAGTGACATAACAACTGGAGGTCACTCTGCTGGATTACTAACTTCATATTACCCTGCCTGCATGACCATCAGAAGCTCATAAGAACGCTGTTCATGTACTGCAAATGACCATGTACCAAAGCACATACAGCTACATGATGTGAGTGTGTGGAAAATAACATTAACTGAAGAATTTATGGAGTTGCCATTTCTCAAGCTTTTTTTGGCAAAGCACAAATATTAGTTAAATTAATGGATTTTCTTTTGGATATGTGTTCTTCCAACAGTCCTTGTTTAGTACTCTTACCGGCACACTGAAGTATTTTGAAGCAAAAATCAGTGACTAGATTTCTGGAAATCAAGACTTTTTGTCATATGACCCAGCTCTGAGACGCTGAAATTGTCAAACTGATGGCAAATGGGTATGAAAACCTGTTGACTTCTAAGTGAAATACCAACTGGATAGCTTTGCCATTAAAAAAAAAACCCAAACCCTACCTTTTTGTAGCATGATATGACAAAAAGTGTGCCAGATATGTCACGCTGGGAAGACTCTACTTCCTGCTGTCACTTTAGTCACCAGGTAACTTGTCTGTCCAACAACGTCGTGGCTGTAACTGCTTTGTGGTTCATGATTCAGCTCACTCTCTTTCTTGAAATTAACTTTTGCCTTTGACAGCAGCAGGAAGAATTCTGTATATTTGTACATCTGGCCACTGGTGGGTAAACATGGCCCACAAAAGGAATAATGAAAGCATCACTTCTGTTGTCATGTGCTTCACTTTGCAATGAATCTAAACTTGAGCATATTTGCTTTGTGCATTACCTGCAGTTATCTATGGGCTGTGCCAGTTGTGAGGCTGTCCTCAGTCAGGGCCTCTCAACCCTCTCCTGAGACAGCTGTGCGAGGACAGGTAATGTTCATTTCTAGTGCCTAGAGACTGAGGGATAACTTAGCTAAGTGCACAAAAAAATTGCTCGCTGATGGTAAGGGACCAAATTTGCTTCTGTTGAAGATGAGTAGATATTTGAACATGTTTTCCTTCTCTGTCCTGGTCTCAGAGCACTTACAGCAATGTTGCTCTTTCTGTGACCTTCTATTTTTAGCAATCCGAAAGACACTTGTAGAATTTGTACTTGAAGAACCCAGTACCGAAGAACATTTCTAATGTAAGTCAAAGCACAGAACAACTGACTTGTTTGGGACTGATGCTTGTGACAGTACAATGTGAAACTGATCAATTGGAATGTAGAAGTCCATGATGGACAATTTTTTCTTGTCTCTATGTCCCTTGTGTACAAATTCCCAAGGGATTTAATATATTGAAGATAAATAATACCAAGAGCAAGATACTGTGGTGTACAAAGCCAATTATAAAATGATGCCACTCGTTATAAAACAAATTTTCTTCCACTAAGTTCCATATCTTCTTAACAGTGTTTAAATAGTTGCTGAGATAGACATGGAAGAAATATGCTTAGATTCTGCAAATAGGTAAGCAGCTGGTGAGACTCTCAAAGCTTTTTTTTATTTTTTCCCCTTGAAGCAGAATATTCTCACCTCAAGTCATAAGATAAGACAAATCACTCAATTTTACTTGTAATTCCACATTGAATCACTGCATGACCTTTGAGTTGATCACTAAAAGCCTCATTTCTCCTAGCCTATAAAACAAAAATAGCATTTCTGTGAAGTCCTCCAGGAAAATGTTGTAGTAACACACTTCAACTTGTTTCTGTACATATCAGGCAGTGGTTTGTCAGCCAAGAATGTGACTTTGGAGCATTTCTGCATATTAAGTCAAACTTCTATGAAATGCTGAGCCTGTAAGTAGCTTAAAGGAGCCAATAGCTTTTGCTCCACCATGCTAGAATATGACAGATATTTTTCTGCCAAAAAATAGAACTACAAGTATTGTATACTATTCATTTTAGGATGGTTTGTAGGGTCAGTAGCATATTCTATTGGAGTATTTCCATATCACTTGAAGTCTTCCTGTGTTGCTGTCATACAAGGCAACCTAAACCAGGAGAAGCTGCCATGGTTTTAAACTAGAACAGAATAGATTTAGATTAGATATTAGGAAGAAGTTCTTTACAATGAGGTTGCTGAAATAGTGGAACAGGTTGCCCAGAGAGGCAGTGGAGGCTCTGTCCCTGGAGACACTCAAGGTCAGGCTCTATGGGGCTCTGAGCAACCTGGTCAGGAGGATTGGACTAGATGATCTTCAAAGGTCCCTTCCAGCCCAATGCATTCTATGTTTCTATATAAACACCGAGTGCCACATATGATTGAATTGATAACTGCATGAAGCTTATCCAGAACAGAGCACCATAACCCAAGTAATTCAGAGGCAGGTGTTGCTGGGCAGATACACACAGAAATGAGTACTGCAAGTGGCTGTGAATTAGCATGTTACTTTTAACAACTGCTCAGATTTATCATTTGAATAATTCTAATGCATGTATAGTGTCATCTAGGTATTTTGTAGATGGGTATCCTTGGATCTGGATAAGCATATGTAAACCAGATGACTTTAACTTGGTCTATCGCTTAGCTGATCTTGCTTGCTTTTTATTTTTTTTCTCTGACAGAAAAAAAAAAGACTATATTTCTCTCAGAAAGCCTTGGTGTTTCCTAAAATTATCAGATGGTGAGCATAATTGTGTTAGTGTATTCATAGGAGCAGAAGAAAAGCCATTCTGATTATATGAATGGCAGCAACAAACCACTTGAGGAATTATTGATGGAACTTCCTGTAAGGGAAGAAACATAGACATGTAATTGAATCCGTTAGTGTAAGCATAAACACTGTCTTTATAGTAAAAAAGTATACAGCACGTCATATTTCTGTGTCAGCTTCCTGAAAATAAGTGATAAATCATCCTCTTGAGAGTCATGGCTTCTTAGATGGAATACTATACTTTCATACATGAGGTGCACTTAATATTGGCCAGCACCTTAGAAGGCAGAGAACTTTGACTCACCAGCATTTTTCACTGTTCTTGTCTGACCTAGTTATGGCTTGCACATCAGCCATGTTATCAATGTTCTGGTGTGGGTAACAAACTAAATCTTAAAATCAAAAAGGCTCCTCTGCTTCTCTCACCTCCAAATAACACATGGAAGGTAACAGCAGTGTGCTCCTATGTTATAGGAATGGCTTTGGCGAAATGTTAAGAGTGTGCATGGCTTCTGAGCACCACTACTCTTGACACTTCATGAAAATAGAAGTTGGTTTGCAGCCAGGATAAACTGATGTTGCTGTTCTGACAGAGCTGCAAAGGAAAGCAAAGTGTAATAAAATGTCTGCGGTTGTGAAAGTCCTTAAGATTTCGTTTCAAGCGCTGCAGCAGCACAAGTGATACGTTGTCCTTAAACTGCAAAACCAAAAAGGTTTCCTGGCTGCACTCATACTCCTCCTGTCTGAGTCCCTCTTATTTAGTTAGGAGAGGAAGCAATTCTACTCAATTTTACAGTGCTTTTGCACAACATTTCTACTATGCTTGACGTAAAAGACTGTGGTACGAGAGGAGAGGACTGTACAAAAAGAGATGGGCTAAATATGAAGGTAGTGATCTTATTTGTCATAGGATAACTCACAGTGGTAATTTGAAAGTTAATGGCTTCTTAATATTTGTACCTGAAGTACTACATATAAACAGGCAATATAAGTATGGGAAACCGGAAAACAGGGAAATTAGTCAAACACTAAAGGGGAACCATTATTTCTCAAGGCAGAATGTGCACAGGAGTTCTGTTAAGAAAATAAACTATATAATAAAAGTAATTTATTAAATAATTTATTTGCAAATAAGAAAAATATTTTTAAAATGCTGAAATGATCATGTGCTAATCAAAGCATTTATTAATGCATAAAACTATAACCTATCTCTAGCAGAGAATACCAGAGGGTCCAAACATAAGGAATGTCATTATATTAAGAAGCTTCAGACAAGATTAGAAACATTTCGAAGTCTGGTAAAAAAACTCAGTAGTTTGCTGTATGATTTGTTGAATTCATGGGATCTCTATTTGAAGAGAGGCTCAACTTACTTATTAAATAAGGCACAAAGGCTGTGTGTCTGTGATGAGAATCACTTTTTGTAAACAACACGGAAATACACAAACATTTTCAACAACTGCTTGAGCCAAAAACTGCATCGGATTTCTCCCTTTCTTTGCCCAAACTTGAAAGAGTTGGACCTCCTGTAACAGTACTTTGAAAGCTTTTAGGCTTTACTTTAGAAAGGCTTACTTTGAAATGCTTTGCCAGGGCAGTTCTCTGGTGCAGTCCTCTGTCCTGGGCTTGGAGACAAGTTCTGTCTTCAGCAATTAGCACAGAAAGAAAGACAGCACCTGGGATCAGTCAGATATTCTTAATGGTTGTCTAAACATGTTTGCCTGGAGAGGAGACAGCTGGTGAACTAATTCTCAGAGAAACTTGTGAATGTTAGCGTGGAGCAGCTTGTTTGGAGATTGATGTTAATCAGTGCACGTAGCTGCAGATGGAAGCTGACCTCAGGTGGACTCCTTTGCTCTGAGTAGTACAGTGATCAGAATTTGCTAGCACTGTTGGCTAATCTTGGGGTGACAGGGGAAAATGGGCTGTAAATAGAAGTCTTCAACTCACCTGAGGACAGACTGGCAAGGAGCCCTACTAATAGCTTCAAGTTAAATTGTACTTGGTCTAGCCATATGCTTATCTCCTGGGTTTTAGCAGTTACTCAGTAGCTGTTTGTCAGAGACTTTGAATAGTATTAGATTTTTTTAACTTTCTTCATGCTGTACTCTACTAACTTGCAATCTCTCAGTAAGACAATTTCACAACTCAAGGTATGTATTGAATAGACAAGGAGCCGTCAAACACATTTATATTTGAAAAATGGTCAAGAGTGTGGTGGGAATAGAAAACTTTTAAAAAGCCTGAAAATTTTCTTATGGTTCTTACGTAATGGGATTCTTAGAACTTGCAAACCTGTAACTTTTGATCTTTGTAAAATTAAAAATCAAAAATCTTTGCATTTGGCAACAAATAAAATGAAAATTAATCAAATTAGTATGAGCTCTGCAACTGCTGGGCTGAGTTGCCTCATGCTACAACTTCGTTAATCAGCTGGTTGGTTATAAACAACGTTTCCTTAAAGGAATATGGGGCAATTAATTGGTGCCTTGCTTTGAGGTCCTTTTTGTCTGGCCTAAAACCATTATACAATGCAATGTTATGATAGAAGAAAACTTTAAACTCCTGCTACTAATAGAAGAGGGGAGAAGGGAGCAAGGGAGAATTGTGTTTTAAAGTGTTTTATGGCTGTGAAATGACAGCCTGTGTCTGGGGTGAGACTGACAAGGAGAAATGAGTGTGTACAGAGTCCTTCTGATATGAGTCAGAGGGCCTTCATGGGTATGTGGTGGTGTACTTTGTTATATTTCATGCATTTTCGCATGTTTGTACTTTGAAAAGTGATATCTTACGCCAGCTCCTGAGATTCTTTAAAGAAGAAATGAGGTGCCTTGTTAAACTCTACTGCTTGTGCCTAATTTTTTACTACTCCATTTGAAGATCTAATTTATCATTATCTAGTCCTAGTGCATAAGTATTCCAAGTAATGAAAGGTAGGTGTTAAACAAAACCATTCTCATGTGGCCATACTTTGCTTTGCATTTCCATTTCATCTAAGTTTATATAAATAACCTCCGAAAAATGGAGGAAATTACAAACTAAGCTTTAAGGTTTGGTGTTTTCTAAAAAGAAACGCTAGAATTATGGTTGTCCTCTATCAGTGAAAATACGCTAGAGCCATTTTCTCCCATGGGAGAATAAGTAAATGTATTCATTCTTCCTAAGTGTTCGATAAAATGCAAATAGTGATTCCTACAGCTGTAATACAAAAAACCATACACTGCCACCCCACAACTATAAAAATAATCAGATACTATTATCATTAAAAAAAGGAAATAACAATAGTTTACTGTCCAAAGAAAGAGACATCATCTTTATCTTTCCCTTTTTAAAAGCTAACTTCTGACTTCATGGAGGAGGGATTGAAGAACAAATAAAGACCCTGATAGCTTGTTAACTTCTAAACAACATGAATGAGTAATAAATGTCTTTTGTTGTTGATCCAGAAGGCAGGGGGAAAAAAACCTCACAATAAACTACAAGCCTTGCAGTTGTCCTCAGTTTAAATGTAGATAGTGCTTCTAATGACTATTCTGATTATTAGAAGTGTTCCTTTTTTTCATGAATATACTGTTTTTTCTAGGAGAAAATGTTTGTTTCACTGTATTGGAGTTTCTATAGTATTTTTTAGTGCAGACAAGATGAAATTATCTAACGCAGGAAATATTGGCACTTTTTTCTTATCAAATTCTTCACACAGCATATATATTCTTTATTTTCTTGATGATATTTTTCTGTAAGCACTCCTGTACTAGGATGTATTTACTTGGCAGCATGACTCTCTTCTTGAGAAAGTCACCAGCAGCTGGGACAAAGCAGTTCTCTGGCAATTCTAGGTTACAGTTCTGAGTCATTTGCTTTAAATAGCAAATGCACTTTAGATCATGCAGATCTTTTAGCTGGGATAACCCTGGAGTAGCTTATTTCTCCAGGAAGGCCTCAAAGCTGCTACATCCTGTGTTTATACCTCAGTGCTGTAGGAACGAGGAGAGTAAATCCATTTAGCCTTGTCTTTTTTTTCTGTTTATAATTTTCCAGCAGCAAAAGCAGTGGGAGATGAGATGATGTCAAGTGTATTATTTACCATGTTACTCATTCTTCGTCCTTTGTGAAGTGTATTCCTCTCACTCTAGACCTCACTGAATTCACACCATATATTTTGTGTAAAAGATTTCTATCTCTAAGCCTTAATATTGCTACTTTGGCCTTAGTTGAAGTACCATACATGCCTAGTGTCATTTTAGGTCACTGTGATGTGTGAAATATCCTCATGAAATTGCAGATACGACATATCAAATACCCTTCCGGTGGGGTAAGTGGGCACCTTGTGATATTTAAAATGTCAGGTACCTGTTTCCCATCATCTAGGATCTTGGAAAAGGATCCTCAGGCCCTCTTAAGGAAGATTAAGGGCAGCTCAAGCTACTGCTTTCCCTCCCTGGAGGATTGTGTGCTGTGTCTCCTGCTTGGGAAGTCTGGCTCATGATTGAAAATATTACCATTCACCTCACCAGCATTTTCTTGGCATTTATGAGAAGATGGAGTATATTGGGACTGTTAAAAGTTAATGTACACACTCTTTAACTCAAGTACCTCTGTAAGTTCAGTCCATATATGAAAATGAATTAACTATCATTGCTATATCTAAGTTTCCCCACAGGCTTTTGAAAAATAACCATCTTAACTACATGACATAAGCAAAACTGGCCACTTTTAGTTTCCCCATAATGTTCTATGAAAACTCTACCACATCAAGTACTGCAAAAAAGGAAAGTAAAATTGTCTATCAAACTATGCAGTATATAAAAAAATGATGCCTGCATACACTGAGAAAAGGAAAAGATGTTTCTGAGGAAGCTGCTGTTCTAAGCAGAAAAAAGGGACATACACAGATTGTTAAATCCATCCTGCAGTTTCGCAGATTTGGAAGACATTTTCCTTTTCAACTGAAAATATAGCAATAAAACACTGAGGTTTAAATTATTCAAAATCAAGTACCAAAGTGGACTTTAATCTCTTAAACACAAGTTTCAAATGCATTTTCCTTTCTAAGGAGCCATGATACATTTTTATACCTACTAAAATGTACTTCTGTCAAAACGTGCCATGATTTTGACTGAAGTTAAAGAAACGGTATGTTAATTTCTTCCTATAAAGTTTGTGCAGATCCTTTAATTTGGTAGATTCTTATTAGAAGATGAATGCTTAAAATTTAAGATTATTACAATCTTCAGTTCATAACAAGAATTATATAAGATGGCATTCATGTATTTTACCTGAAATTACTTGAAGATCAAAGAGGTATGTAAAACATATTTTTCATTAAGGGCAAGCAGCTCATTAAAGAACTATAAGTAGGTCTGGAACAGAATGTAGTAATGGAATATAGTATCATCTTGTGAGACAGCTAATAAATACTTCTCAAGGCCATTCTACAGAATAGCCTTTTTTCTTGACATTTATCAGCTTAATGCAGGCTTCTAGATCAGAAGTTTTCTAGATATAGAATAAGAGTGTTGACCCAACTTTTCTAGGGTTTTGAGGCTCCTCACATGGAGATGTGACAGAAAATGTATTTGGGACAGTTAATGCAGAGTAAAATTATATACCTTATTCTGCATCTTGCTATTGCTAGCAACAGCAGCAGTGCTTGAGCAGATAAGAGGAAATAAGGTGCTTGGGCAAGTGTTTACTTACTAAAGTTTAGAATTTCTCTCCTTACTTTTAAAATGAAATACTTTTTTTTATAATGTTCTCCTAGAATAATCAGTAGAAACTCTATCACTGGAAGCAGTAAATGCACATCAGAGTACCCTCAGAAAACCTTACAGCCCTAAAAACCGACCTTTGCTTGACTGTGCCAGATGTATTCTAAGCCTGAATTCAGGAATTTGTTTGTGGGTCTTAATGTGAACTGGGGATATGTCCCCAGCATGCAAATTTGGGTGATGATTAGCTGCCGTAGCAAGCTCTGATCTGTGTCTTTCAGTGCCGGGGGACCATAAATCAAGCAAACTGAATAGTACACACCTCCACACCACATCTCCACTATTGGCTTGGGTTCAAATTGGCTTTTGGGTTTTTTTGCAGAACCGCTAGGCATCCAGCAAGTGCCATACTGTGGCACAGGCTAATCTATCACATGTGAAGAACTTTCTGTCTTTGAACTTGATGAAGTTCCTTTTGGCCCCATCTCTGCCTTCTTGCCTGTCTTTGATTGCATCCATCATGCAGTCAGTAAGTTAGATAAGGCAAAGAGAGGGAGGATGCATTCCTGACTGCCCTGATGTTTCCCCCTCTCTCTGTCGATAGTAGGAATAGCAGTAATGAAAGCTGTCAAAACTTAAACCCCTTCTCTGTACCCTGGCAGAAGCTTTTATTCATGCTTTTTTATCCCTTAAAAGATACGCCGTTTTCCAAGCACGATTCTCTTGTCCCTCCAAAAAAAATCAAAACCAACCCTGATCTCCTTGTGTTTCCTCCTAATCTCCACCAAAAGCACCCTGGATCTCTTCTGAGGGCAAGGAGATTGCTGGTAGGTATGCAAATCTTTTAAGAATGTCAATGTGGTTTAATTTCACAGATGAATGGCTGTATTTGCAAAACTAAGTCTGTCTAGAACTTAGATTTTTCAATAATGATTATAATTTGATGGAAAACCCTCCAATTCAGGTTCTGACAAAGAATTTTAAAATTCTCAAATTTGTACATCAGCTTTAGCATCTGATCTCAGTTTAAGAGTATAAAAGTATGCCTAATTCATTTTAAGATATGTGTTATCTTCCATACTAATCTATTTCTGTTGGTCAATACATTTTTCCTTTCAACTGCTATTACAGAGCTTTGATATTTTGCACTTTGATAGTGCTGAATACACTTCTCTCTTTGGCCTTGGTTTAGGGTTCTAAGATTTTATTCTGCTGCTTTTCTCAGAAAATTGTGTATTTTGGTAACAAATATGGTGACATGGATAGCACATATCACAGGAATCATAAATTCAGATTTTTGTCAAATTTCTTCACTTCAGTCTCTGTCCCATCAATGTTCTTAATGTTCCCAGCCTGAGAATTTGCCTTAATGAAAACCAGTGTGTTGATTTCTCTGGTTAGAAACATAATCAATAAGAGGCTGTGATCACTATACACCTTACATTTAGGTTGATTTCACATTCAGTATCAACCACTGAGGTTCTGCCACTAGCCAGTATCTCTACCCTTACTATGTAAGCATTATTTCAGCCCACAACCGTGCAAGCAGAATTCATAAACTGCTATTTTTTCTGCTAAAGATCAAAACAGACATCCAAGGCTGCTATTTGCTTTCCACCTTTGTCATAATCTTTGGGAGATGCCTTATTGCTTCAATTTATTGTCCTGTGTTACCTCCTAAGGTCTTTTCTTGTTTCTAGTAATAATGCAGTTGATTTTATTCTTCCTATACACTTAAACTTCTCCTCATCTGCTCCATCTAAGATGATGCAAACATGCAATAATTTTTCAAATCAGTATACAAATCTAATAGCTGGCTCTTCAGAGGTGTTTGTGTCTTTATGAATGTGTGTTATTTTTAGATCTTGTTTCTTTTCTGCAACAATCGGAGGATGTTTCACCTTTAGTAATACCACAAAGCTATTTTCTTTGGGTATGTGATCTTCTGTTAGCATTTATTAGTTTCCTCCTAATTTAAGGTAAAATGTAAACTCTTGGTTTGACTTATTTTGGAGTGCATATTAGAGAGTTTTGAAGAAAATTTAGCAGTTTTTATTACCTGTCATCTTCTTATTTTCTGTTTAAGTCTCTTCCTCGTGTTACTTTCAAGTATAACCATAGGTATAATTTCTGTGATGAAGAGATCAAATTTAATATTCACTGATTATTTTCAATTATTGTTTTCTCCCTTGTTCAATATTGGCCTCTTTAGATTTGCAAAGAAATAGTTGTTTCACTAATTGCAATTTTTGAACACGTTTGTTTTGTCAGACTTTTCAGGTCTTAGACAATATAGAAATCTAGGTGTTTGATATCTTTCATTTGTTTTCAAATGATTGCTATAATTGTAATCAGTTGAATGACTAATCTTCATTCCACTTCAAGAGAAATCCAAACAATCCACATAATTGCTCCAATTCTAACTTTGATTTGTAAACAAGGTATTATCTTTTGTAGACAAGCACTTACATAATACTTAAACAACTTAGTAAGTTTACTAAAATATCAATGTTGTTACTATTATCTTCTTGTATTTCCTTTTTTCTTGCTAACTAGAATGATGAGAAACAAGAATTAAAAAATCCGTCATGGATCCCTTTAACTCTTCATTAGTTGTAGATCAATAGAAATAAGTTAATCATTCTTACTTAGAAAACACCTACTTAGGCAACATAAGCTCTTATGTTATTCTTCAGAATAATGTAAAGGAATTCATAGTGGAAAGATTTTCCTGTGGATGAAACAATATCCAAGTCATCTTGTTGTATGAGTGGGACGTGCATTGCTCCCGGTTTCTTTCATTCTGCAAAACAGATTACTGAGGGAAATAGTCACAGCTCCACATACATTCTGTAACTGTAAGTGTTTAAATTGGTGCAGAAGGAATTAGAAAACAATATAAGTGCTGGGTCAACTTGATAGTTATCTACTTTGAGATGTATTGAATGAACTTAAAATTTTTTTTTAAAAAAATGAGTGAACACTGATGCCTTTACCAAGAGGGATAAATTTAGTTCCAAAGGAAACTGTCATTCCATCATCACTTTTTGCTTAATTTATGAGCTATTCTTATATGGAATCAGCAGCTGTACAGAAAAGATGGCAGTATCTGCTGGTTGTTACAGCAATATAATCTAAATATGATGTGTGTTGTTTTGTGCTTAATAAAATCATAACTTCTCTGGAAGAGGCATGTTTGCAAAAAGTAAGACTAGCCTGAGAATTTGTAAAATGATCAGTTTGCACACCTGTACTTCATTCTAGATGCTTTCAAGTACTCTATTTTTGAGGGTGACATTTCATACACTTTTTTCTATTGCAGAGGAAACAAAAAAACTTTCTGATTCTGCCAGACACTATGCATTTAAAAGGCGTCTCTTTGAGTTAAAGCTGGCAGAAGATTTTTTAGTAATATAGAGTATTCATTTTATTTCCCTTTTTTCCTAACTGATGAGAAAATATTTTTTTTTTTTTAAAGAAAGCAATCTTTCAATAATAACTCTCATCAAATGTTGCAAAAGGATTTTAAAATGCTGAAATGGTACATAGTGGCAGGTCTTTCTTATGACAAATGTATATTGACAGGCACCATATATTATTGTCATAAGTATGGCTGTGTAAATAATGCCATTTTAGACAATAATGGAAGGTGGGGGAATGAAACTTGCTGTTTTTCTTGTTGGACATGAAATGTTGTTACTCAGGAAAAGAAAAAAGAAATCTGTTCAACTTCTCTACTCCAGACAAAATGGGACGGTCTAAATTAGATCATAGAATCATAGAATGGCTGGAGTTGGAAGGGACCTTAAAGATCTTATGGTTCCAACCCCCCGCCATGGGCTGGGGCACTTTCCGCTATACCAGGTTGCTCAAAGGCCCATCCAGCCTGGTCATGAATGCTTCTGGGCATGAGGCATCCACAGCTTCTCTGGGCAACCTGTTCCCGTATCCACCACCCTCCGATGGAAAATATGTCTACAGATATAAAGCTTTCATATAGTTGTTGACGTTTCACTCTTCAAAAATTGCCTACACAACAAATACCTATCACTTACATATTATTATTATTAACATGTATTATTATTATTGTCACTACTGCTACTCACAAATATCTAAACTAAAAGTCTTGATTTTAATGTTATCTTACTTGAGCTTTAATTAAAAAGTTCTGCCAAATTTAGTCATTCTGAAACGTTTTTTGTTACTAATTTGTCTGTTCAGAAGAAATAATTATTGCTACCAGGTAGTCCAAGGAAGAGGTAGCATGTGTATATCGGTTTTTTTCTCCTGAGTCAGGTGATTTTTTTTTTCCTGCTTTGTTTATGGAGATCTAATGGGAAGAATCTGTCATAAGTGGAGCCAGGTGCCGGTTCCTGAAAATGCCACAAGAGATGGAATCAGGTGATGCTTGGGAGAAGCAAGCTGTGATTTTTGTGTGCCTGTTTTATGGGCTGGGGAGAAGTAAGGAATGTTTATCGAATAGAGGAACTTGTGCAAGGAAAAATATGGTTGAACCTGGCCACCTCTTTCTGCAGGTTCTGACTGGTACCATTGCCTAGTTTTTACGGCTGGTCCTCAACTGCCATTTCTGCACATTCATTTGTACATAATGCGGTACTTCCTCCTCTTCTCTGTTTTACTATCAGAAAAACAATTACCATAGATCCGAGACAAGCTTGACTTTACCCTGACTCTTGTGTTAAAGAAGTTATGAATGGTAACAAGCTTCATGATATCTTAGTTTTCTTGGAGTGCTTTGTTTTATAAGTGTATGTTACTTCTGTTAATGAACGCATGCCATTCTAGTGAACTAGTTATTACTCAGGATAACGCTCGCAGACGAGAAAGTATCTCTTGGTTTAATGATGTGTGCCTGCTCCTTCTTTATTCTGGGAGGTGACTTCCCTGTCTAGGGGGATGGCTAGAAAGGGAGAAGGTGGAAGTGGAGGTTCTGGGCACTCCTGAGGACCCGCAGCCATTGAAAATAAGGGTTGCAGCTAATAGGTATGCCCCAACCCCCACCCTGTGGGCTGTTTTCTAAATAGGAAATATTTCATTTAGGGTAGGGGCTTAGAAAGGCTTCCCCCCCAAACCAATTCCTTTAAAGAAAGAAGGCCTTAAAGCTTTTTCCTCTACACTCAGGTTTACTTTTTAAAAACTTCAGCTCCTTCTTTAACTGAGCTGTTAGAAAGGACCAAAATTTAAGGACTGGTCTTAAAAATCACCTCAGTTATGACATATATGTATACATTTATGAATTAATTTGAATTCATTAATTGATAGCTTAATTGATAGCTATTGGTCTTATATAAAACTGTATTTAAATATATCTTTTAGGTTAATATCAAAATGTCTTGGCACTGTACCCACATCAGTTATTAGTAGTCAATTAACTTATTTCTTTCATGTGGAAAACCAAAATAAAAGTAAAAACCTCATCTATATTTAGAAATAATCACTGTAAATTAATTAGAGGATGGAGGAGTATAAACATTAGAACCTCACAGGGAGGATGGCCTAATTTTCACTGCCATTAAAAAGTTTTAGATTTTATGAACATATTTGTGAGGACCTACAATGCATGTTCATACGAACAAGTGTTACAATGAAAATATTCTAATTGATTTTCTAATTCTGCTCTTATATTCTCTTCTGCTTGAAGAGCAGGTCAACACAGTGAGGCGAATCTTATTCTCTCTTAGCTTTAAGTGATTAAGTTTGATTTTTTTTTTTCATTATCTGTATTTCATGTTGATCATATAAAAGCTGACCTTAGAAGAAAGCCCAGTGATATGTGGAGTCCAACATATAGTTCCTGACAGTAGAAGATATACCAAAAGAGGGTACAATGACTTTACAGAGATTATTATAGAATGACTTGATGACAGAGAAAATTTATTAATGTACAATATTTTAAGATTTACTTATTTGCTTTAGTTTTCTAGAGCCTCTATAACCAGTATCCTCAGTTATTTAGTTTTTGTGTGCTTACTTTTTTAATCTCTGAAAGTATTGCTGTCTGATATATTTCTTCCTTGTAAGATATTACATTTGGCAGCTTAAATATTACTCTTAAGTCAGCTACAGCATACTATATATTCTGGACTCGATCCTAAACTTTTCTATTGAAACCTATGCATATAACTGTTCACTTTTGGAGTCCTGGTCTATGGCATTTAACTATTTAGTTTCTGGTACCAGATACTTTTGATTATTATTACTTTATTATACATTGTATATACAGTATACACACTGGAGCACTGGAACAGGCTGCCCAGAGAGGTGGTGGAGTCTCCGTCTCTGGAGACATTCAGAACCCACCTGGATGCCAGCCTGTGCAACCTGCTCTGGGTGAACCTGTCCTGTCAAGGGAGTTGGACCAGGTGATCCCTAGAGGCAGCTTCCAGACCCTGAATTTTGTGAGTCTGTGGTTTATATAAAATATATTATGCATATATAATATATACAATAGCCTATGATTGATTTTGAGTGTCTTCTACTCTGGAGACATTCAAAAACCCATCTGGACACGTTCCTGTGTGACCTGCTCTAGGTGATTCTTTGGCAGGGGGGTTGGACTAGACAATCTTTCGAGGTCCCTTCCAATCCTTTAACATTCTGTGATTCTGTGATTATTGCCTTTTAATTAATATTTTACATTGAATTATAAATAGGAGGCTTGTAACATAATGCCCTGTATTTCTCTCATGCAGTTTAGTATTTTTCTTAGAGTTCCAGTTTGGTGAGTACACAGACATAACAAATACTAGGTTTACATTATTACACAGACTTGACACTTCCCTTCTCTTCCCTTCCTCCCTCTTCCTTCCCCTCCACTCCGGACCCTCTGCTCTAACCTTTTCTGTGCTCAGAGGAGGATTTCAATGTGCTTGCTTAGCAATTTGTAGAGCAATATTGTGATAAGTGAGTGCTGTAAATGTACAGCTTGATGGTGTATTTGATTGGACCTACGAAGTGGCTAAAAGGCTTCAGCTGTGAGTTCCTACCCCCATCCTTGCAATTATCCAGCTGTGCTGGATCCATTCACAGCCTTCCAAATGATGCTGCTTTCATACAATCATACAGCTGTTGGCTGGCAGTGACCTCTGGGGATCCTTAGTCCCAAAGCCAAACTGCTTCAGAGAACTTGGAGGGTTTTATCTATTTGTGAGGTTTTAAAATGCCAAATGGAAATTTAATATGGTAAGTCCCATATCTTATTCGCATGTGTCTGGAATTGGCAAATTATCCAAACCCCAGGACTGTGGTAAAGCTAGAGATGGTCTGAAGGGTAGGAGGCAAGATTTCTCTTTTGGGGAGAATATAACTGAGGATTAGGTGACTCCATTTTTATATTCCTAGAAACTTGCTTAAGATTTATGCCAAGATGCATCTGTCACTTCTGAAAATGTCACACAAGATCTATAGATCCATATTAAATATTGCTTTTGATTTATTTTGTTTTTCTTTGTTCAGAAGAGTATGTTTTAGGATAACTACGTAAGTAATTTCTTGTTTTTTTCTGGAAGGTTCTCTTCCCTATTACCTGTACTTCAGGCTTAACAGTGCCTCAGGGTAAGAGAGGAACAGGAAAAACTTAAGGAGAGCAAACAATAACAATTAATCAAACACAGTAATGACGCAAAGCCGGTTCTTTTGTTTATCTGATCTGCCTGTGCCAAACCAGAGCCTGATTCAACGGCTTTGGAAATTAGTGACAGGTAGTTTGATGCCAGTTTGCAGTACCCACTTTAAATGTTCTTTAACAACTAAACTGAATAATTACTTAGTTTTACTAAAAATACGGAGACAGGCTTAATAAGTAGTTCACAACTTCTTGCTTTGATCCATTTTCATGTCTGTGGTTATTTTGATCATTTCAATAAAGCAGCCGCCTCTCAAATAATTAGTCCTTACCGTATCTGTCAGATAAGTATGTGCCTAAATATGATAAGTAATCATGAGAAAATTATATCCTTTCTCTTAAGTAGCATTATATGCTTGCAATAAATTCAGATAGAAAATTGTTGCATTGTTAAAATGTAAAAATACATGGAATGATTTATTTCTATGGCTGTAAGACACAAAAGTAAAAAATATCATTAGGAAAGTAATAGAATTCATGTCAATAGTTATAAATACTAAATTTTATCTAAGAACTTGATAGTTTCCTCTTGCAGAATAGTTCTAAAAGAGAGGAATTTCAGAGAGAGGAGAAAGCTTTTCCCCCATCCTACTCTCCTCTGTGGGAAACAAGCCTCTGCAGAGACACTCAGATTTGCACTTTTGACGATGCCATGTTTTTTCCCCCTCCTTCCCTGCTAGTCTCTTCTGCCTCCGTCTCTTGCCTTATGCTAGTCCATACCTTTCCTAACAACTCTCTGCAAATGTCTGTGGCCTTTGGCAGTTATTCATCCCTTTTTGTGTTCTGTGTGCATTTCCCATGTCCATAATCAGAATTATCTGCTCTGACTGTAAACTTGTGGAGATAAGTGCTCTTTCTCCCCAGGGCATTATCGCGGCCTTGGTTGGGGCTGCAGAGCTACTGCAGGGCTGTGCGATAATGATGATTAATGACTCCGTAAAAATCCTATTACTACAGCTGGCTTGAAACGTCCCAGTGAACATTTCGTCCGTAGATGCTGCTTCACAGAACTCAAAGTGTGTCAGCTGAAACATCTTCAAAACGAACCCCTGAGCTGCTGCCTGGACTCTGCCAGTCTGCTCCATCTCTGTCCCTGATAGGTGCACAAAGCCTCGTCCTTCTGTCCCCTCTAGAGTGATACTGCTGTGTGCTCAGCTGTTCAGCTCTTGTGGTGGCACTTGTCACCTCAGATAGCTCACTGACCAACCACTGAACCCTTGCAGTTTTGCTCAAGAGAGGTAATGCATTTTTTCTTTCTCTTGCAGTGTCTGAGAGCGCATCTTTCAGCAGAAATATTGAAAAGTAAAATAAAAGAAAGGGAGAGGAGAGGAGAGGAGAAAATACTAAGTTTTCTGTTTTCTGCCAACCTATACACAACAAATGTATCTGATCCAGAGTGCTGCCTGGGATAGATATGCAACACACATTACCAAAGTGGCAGTGACTTTATGCTGATTCCCAACCTCATGCAGGATGCTGTAAAATCTGGTGACAGATCATTCACTGACATTCATGTACCCAGGTCAAGAACTAGCTTAGGAGCATTCCCAGGAGCCTGAACTGGAGGTTGAATTAATCCAGACCCAAGCTCCCAGCAATTTATTTTGGCCAGATGGAGAGGGCAAGGTAGAGATGCAGAATTTCAGAGTGTGATGCAGTGTAGTCCATCGAAAGATAGTGTGTATTGAACTCTACCTTTGTGCTGAGAGGACACTCTGATCCTAAGTATAAAAACACTGGTACAGATGTGAGATGTGGAAATCGCAGGGCTCTTCTGTTTAAATTTGCTTTTGGACGTTTTTTTTCACCATCAAACATAGTGCACGTAGCCTGAGGAGCTCTGGCAGCAGCCCCAAACTGATAGGTAATAAATATATAAAAAACATGGGAAGAATTTCTGTGACTTTCCAGCTTTATTCTAGAATGAAAGTTCTGAATTCTTCCAGAAGGACTGACCTTCTTTTTCCTTGGAAAGTCAATAGTCTACACGAATTCTTTTCCAATGATATTTTATGGCATACCTGACATCTAAATGCTGAAAAATGATCCATGGTCATTTGCCTTCAAAACTACATTTGTGCCTGAAATGTCTGCAGTGAAGAGAGAGTGGAGCAATAGGTAGTTTCTATTGGTACAAGTGTTTTGAGAGGCAAAATATATTTTTTGGTCCTAGTATTTACAATTCCCTCAGAGTTAAGGGTTAGGAATCAAAATTCAAAGTTAACTTCTGCTGTGAATACTTGTGCAAGCAAATGTTAAATGTATGTTTGCTTATGTGGATTTGTTCATTCATTCAACTACAAAGGAGAAATATTATCAAAGCTTGCAGATGAATAAAATATTCTTCTAAAATCTCCAGTAGGGAATAACTAGAAAAGAAAAACTTCCTGCTGTATCACAAATCAATCTTGAAATATAAAAATGAATAATAACATATTGGATCATTTCAGTTTTATGTGTTAAATAAAGTGTCTTTGATATTTAATGAGTAGGAGAAACACTGAATATGCTAAGTTTTTCTTCCTATTTTTCCTTTTTAATTATGCTTTAACATAAATTCATTCAGAAACCAGTGACTCTGTTCCAAAGGAAGGAATCTGCATAGACAGAATTAAAAGAGAAAACCACACTAAGAGTTAACTGTAGTAACTGCATCTACAAGTTTAGGTCTTTGTTGACCTCTGGTCAGGAAGGCACTGATTTATTTAATTTATATGTAATTTGTAAGATGATGTTGACTGATTAATTAAAAGTGTCTAAATGCTGAAGGAAACCTACTGGAGAGTAAGGAGAACTTTTTAGAGAGTGATCAGCCTGATGACTTGTTGGATTCTACAAAAGTGCCCTCTGTGCTGAGTAAACCTTCAAAGTAATGGAATAAAAGATTTTCAAGGAAAGTTTAGATCTACAGGAAACTTTTTATCAATACCAAGATCAATGATACCGTGCAACACTTCTTAGGAAAACCTTGTTCAAGATATTCTGCAAGGAATAGTAAATCAGATAAAAGATCTGAAAACGTACACAAGAGGAGAAAAGATATTATTTCAGGTAAGAGATCTAAGAAGTTTGTTTTGTTCTCAGCACTTCTGAATATAGTATTGAAGACTAATGTTTTGAATTCAGCAATAATTCAAAGTTTTTTCTAATCTGTAATGTTAGTGAATATACCATCTCTTACAAGTGCAGTTCGTCTCAGGCTTGTATGGTATCTTCAGAAGCAGTACTGAAATATACCAAAATTTCCTTGATAAAAGACAAGAAAATTTTTATTACTCCAGCCTAGGTATTTTATTTTTAAACAATTGCCATTTCAGTCTTATTTCTCTCATATTTCCTAGAACAACCTTTTCTTTAATTTTTAATCTTTATAATAATGCTGATTGAAAGCCAATTTTATTTTTCTTTGACAATAAATTCATCCTGATGGAAAGTACTCTTCCTACTGATGGGCAAGAATTATGCAGCAGTTATTCAATTAAAAAAAAAATCTCCTTAAATGATTTACAAAATCTGGTCATAATAACAAAAAAAAAAAGGCATTTTAAGCTAAAAGTGTGTTGACTCAGGAGAGGACCCTAACACTTTTCTAGACTGTACTGCCTTAGGTGTTGTGAAGTGGGTCCAATTTACTGGAAACCGTCACATTTCTTCAAAAAATGCTACACAAAAATTACACACATACACATGTGGTTTAGAAAAGTTGTTCTTTTCGCAGTAGTAACAGGGTTTCTTTCCACGTAAGGTTGTTTGTTTCTCATTTATGAGTTAACATATCTTTGACACATGTAGTTTTAATGTATTAACAAAATCTAGATATACTAGGCAAATAATTGCATTTTTATTTTTGTATGAATCTCTAAGACTCAGTTATCTCCTTTGGTTTGAATGCAAATGTCTTTGAGAAGGTACAACTTAATATTCAGGAAGCATCCTTAACTGTATCAAAAGGGGAAACAGATGACTACAGTATATTGCAACAAGGTGGCCTTTATTTGCAGCAATTAGCTAGAATTTGTGAAGTGAGAATTGTGGAGCAATACTGAATAGGGAATTCAAAATTCAGAATCGCTGGAAGCCTAAGGACTCTGACCTCAGCAATTGCTTAATGTAGCTTAAACTGTATAATAGGAAAAATCTTTTTTTGTGTTATAAAAATGAATGAAATGTGTATTTTCTTGTTTATATTTACTGCAGTGCTAGTATGATTTTGGTGCAAAGCATTTATTTAAAGATTAATCTAAGAATCCATTCAGCTGCATGTAAGAAATGCTTTACCAGGCAATAAGAAGCTAAACAGTTTTTTTCTGTTAGATCTCTGTGTTGTCTGCATACACAGACACGCCCAACAGAAAAGGTTGAGAAGACAGATAAAGGAGAAGGGGCTTCTGGGGACTGGAACCAAGTCTTACAGATTTGCTGCAATGTGAACTAGATTAAGTGATTGTACAGTATGATATTTGGAAAAGGAAATAATAAATTGGGACTAATTAGGGTGAAAATTTCATTAAGAAGAAGTCTCTTCCTCTGGGTTCCACTGTGGCATAGAGTTAAGGAGGTTGCCCTTGTCCAAAAATTTACCTTGTTTAATTTAGTGTTGTTTGGCATGCTCTGCTTCTGGCTTCAAGACAAAGAATGTATTTTAACCATACTTCTCAGGAATACAGAGTACAGGTCCCAAGTGAAGGTTTTATTAACCTGTTAATTAAGGGACTTGACAGCTGAAAGCTGCAGAGTTTGTGAGATATTTGCATATAAACCATAGACATAGTACCGGTGAAAAGCGGGAGAAGAGGAGAGAAGTCTTTTCACTATCCACAGTAGTATTATGAAAATACTTTTTACTGTGGTTTTCTGGAATTATTAATTCTGGTAGGACTAAAGTGTAGCTGTGAACATTTTAGTATTAGTTATAACCAGCAAAAAGAACACTCCTGGGAAAAGGGTTGGATCCATTTACTGATTTTAAATGCTTCAAATTATGAATAAGAAGTACATTAGTTCTCAATAGCACAAATTATCATTGTATTTTCCTCTGCCTGAAGGAACATAATATCTTAGTCCCTCTTGATGGTAGTAACTAGCCTGCTGCTATTTGGTCCTCTCTCTCTGGCACTCTTCCTGATATTATATCGTTTCCTTGGTGGTTTTGTAATTCTGCTCTTTATCAGAGTTGGCTTGAAACAGGAAATTTCTTCTCTATGACTAAGCCTGTACGACACCAACTTTCTGTACAGTATTTGTTATATACAGAACTTTCCTTCTTTTTGCAAGACACACAGAAAAAAGTCTGTAGTTAATGATGGTCTTGTCGTTTTGCTGCCCAGCTGTGACACCCAGGGTTAGCTATAGGCCAGATCAGAGCCCAGCGAAACAAGCTCTGTGGCTTCAGAAATTCCCAAACTTTCAGTGTCTGTTACCAATGCCATAGCTGTTTCAGTAATTTCTGAGTTCTGTCAAATCCCCAGCAAGTCACTGAACTTTTGAAGGTGTTACATCCTTGATAAAGGGCAAAAGGTCTGCTGCAACATGTGTTGCCTGCTGGGATGTCAAACCAACTGCTTGTCCAAGTCTATGAGGCTTTGCTTGTTGAATCGTACTGCTGGGAAAAAAAAAAAAGCAGGCAGAAAAACCTTGCTACCAAAGACTTCTCCCTTTGTTCTATTCTTAGAAATGTGGAGGTCCTAGAAGAATTTTTAAATAGCTCAGATCCATGATCCATGCCATGCAGTTTTCACAAGTGATAAATTTATGTGCGTGTTACAACAGCAAAGTCTGCTGGAAAAACAGGCAGTTGAATCACAACATCAAATTCTAACATTCTTGGAGTTGAATATATGGCTAGATTAGTTAATGGAGTGTATGAAATTCTAGCTGTAGCCATGGTTCCTAAGAAAGGTTAAAAGATGTTAGAAAAATTGCAGTCATGTTGAAGTCTTTAATATCAATCTTTCTATCCATGATTAAGCCACGCTAAAGGAATTATAAAACCTGTTGTAGTGTTGGATATATCCATAGCTCAAAGAAAATTACACAATATATCTCAAGCATTGATGAGACTCCAGTCCCTCAATTTGAATGGCAGATGTTGATTTCAAAAACAAGAACCACACAACTACTGCAACCAATCCTTGGACCTCTTGGGAGCAATAGTAACCAAATAAATGGTAACACTTTCCTTTTCTCAGGTCTAGGTCTAGACACCACACAATAATTAATTAATAATTGCCATAAGTATATATACACCTTGTGAGAACTGAGCCATATACCCCATGTTATCTTTTTAGTAATGGATAGCAATCTTAAGACTAAAAAGTGCATATAAATAATTTCATTGGTAATTCTAGGCCAAACACACTACAGAGGTATTTGGTTGTGAACAGATACTGCTTTTTTTTTTCAAAAAAAAAAAAAGTGAAACTAACCAGTCATCAGCCTTACATTATTGTAACAGAGAGCTAAAAATGTCTTTTGAGAACTCCATAATGACTATCTGTATGATTAAAAGTACTCTTCTGAGAAATGATGTCGTCTATGTTTCTTTATAATACCTAGACAGGGTATTCATTCCAACAGCCTCACCTAGCCAAACACATGTTTTTTAAAGGTTTACAATTAAAATTACAAGCTCTCCGCAGATACTGTCTTGGTTTGCATTTTCTGTGGCAAATTTCAAGTGCAGCATATCTTGTGGTTTTGTCAATGTGCACTATTTGCACTTGGATATCATAATTTGGCAGATTCATCATAGGAAGAGAATGAGTATCTAGTGTTCAGTGTAAGTTACTGGATGTCATAAGCCTGTTAGACTAGTTTCTGTTGCTGAATTTGCAAAAAGGCTGGATTGTTCATGCTGTCCTTTCTGCTAATGCACTTGGTAGATCAATTCACCCACCTAAGCTCATATAGGACTCACTTCTGAAAGGCCCTGTAAATTAAATCTTCAGATTTGCTACTTCTCAGCAAGCCATCAATTTTGGCTGACTTTTTTTAGTTGAGAAGGTCAATTAAGTTCTAAAGCACAATATTGCTTTCAAAGTTTAAAATACGAAAGCATCTGTCTTAACACTAACAGTAGGTGGGATCAGTGGCTATCTTATGAACTACATATACTAAATTAGTAGTCTTAGTTTATTTTGCTAAAGGGGAATTTGTTGAAGGAGCAACAGCCTTTTAATTCCTATGGTGTTCCCTGGTGGGGATCTGCTTATCTGTGGCTCAGCCAGTCCCCAAAAGATTGAAGCTGAGCAAAATTCTATTTGGATGAAAGCTGGAAAGAAAGAGATTAAAAAGACTGAAGTATTTTTCTTTTTAGTTTCGTTTCATGTTACAATGACAAGCTGGCTGGTAAAAAGAAGCAGCAAATAAAAGCCTATAGATAAGTGCAAACAGAAGTTTCGTAAATCTGAGTGTAAACATTAGAAAGTCACACTGATGCAGCATTAAGCAAAATTTGTATTTCTGGTATGTTTCTAAGTAGATTTATACACTGTAGCATGCAAATTCTAGGAATTTTTATACATCTTTATAAAAAGCATTGCAAATGTCCTTGTTCAGGAGGGAATGGTCTATGAAATTCAACAAGAGCAAGTGTAGAATT
>NW_009731461.1:24718-27887 GCF_000703405.1 Apaloderma vittatum | reverse complement strand
AATATTTGCTGTTGCCCAGAACCAGACCAGGACTCTGCCTAGACTGAACACAGTGTAGGGTGGCAACTAGCGTGGTAAAAAAAAAACAACCAAAACATAAAAAACCCACAACAAACTGCAAGAGGAAAAGCAATACAAAAATCCATAAACCCAAAGAACAGATAGCACCCCTATGAAGCCCAAAGAAGAATCAACAAAAGAAAGCATAAACTAAGACAAACACAAAGGCAAATCAATATGTAAAAAGGTGCCAAAAAAATATGTAAAAAAAACACAAAGGCAAATCAATATGTAAAAAGGTAAAAAAGTATGTGCCAAAGGAAAATAGTGAGAGAGACCATGACATGGAGTGCAAACAAGAAAAGATCTGAAATGAGCCTGAAGAACAGATGAAAAACATGGAGAGAGGTTGCAAGTCCACTAGGATGCATGGAGACATACTAAGGGACTTCACAAAGCTGTGGGTTTCAGCTGGTATTTTATAGGAAGTGGTTCTCCAAGAAGTGACAAGCTCATTTAGAAAAATTCTCGATGAGTCTAACACAATACATTTAAAATATTATGCTTAATTTTAATGAATCACAGTTTTGTCAAAGAAGATTATTTAGAATGGGAATATATTTTGTGGTGATCCAAAACAGTTAATCGCCAGGTTAGTTTTTCCCTACGGCAAACTGGCTCAGAGGAGATTCAGTCTTGCTCTTCTCAAGTGATTTTGTTAGTTAACTTCCTCCTCCAACAATAAAGGGAATTACAGTCTTTTTTTCTATGCTTAAAGGCTGTAAGTGCCATACAAAATATGGAATTAATGTCAATTCTGCAGAGGGCCACAAACAAGGGCAAATAGTTGAAGTAAGAAAAAGCTGTCCTACACAGGTGTCTTTCAATCATCTCCCTGCAGTGGTGATATAAATCCTACAGAAAAATTATACAGAAGCCTACTCTTCCTAGTTTCAAACAGCAATAGGCTCCTAAAGGAGACTTGTGATGTTTGAAAGTTGTTTCAAACCAAGATCGAAATGCTAACTTCTGCTACCCTGCAGAGAGCATGAGAAGCCCACCTCCTATGCTCATCATCAATACCTTCTTAATCCTGGGATTTTAGAGCACACTTACAGACAGCATGACATGGCTCTAATCTTGGCTATGTCATCTGGATATCAAATGTTTTAAAATTACTGTTTTTATGGTGCCAGACTAGTGCCCAGATAAGCTGGTGGCTCTACTCTCCCGTGGATGATCTGATAGCCAAGATCCAGCATGGAACAGCCACTACAAAGAGCTAACATCAGTACAGAACTGCTTCCAGAAAATGCATTGAGAATAATTAATTTGGTTTACCTTCTAAAAAATATTTATCTCTGGTAGCATAGCCTTTTGAGAGCCAAAGTTGTGCAAATTCTGGGACAGCAAGTCTGCCTTTGGACAGTCAGATTGTAAATGCCAATTCTGGAAATCTCTGAATTCATGCTCAAACTTTACCATCTGATGGGGATCAGTCTTCTCTCGAGGCTGGATTTGGAGACACATTTGAAAGCAGCTTCTCCTGAGCTGATAAAAGGAAGAGAGATTTTGAGAGATGGGCCTGCCTCGCAGCATTGTAGGTGTCTACCTACAGCTCAAAAACATGACACTTTACCAGAAAATATTCTCTCAGACTCGTGTTCTTTTAGAGTAAAATTGTGCAGAAAATTGTGCACAATTAGCTTCCCTATTTGAGGATTTAGTTGCAGCTTCAGTAATATTCAGGTGGTGTTGAGAGGTGTTGTTCATAGAGATCATTACCTGCTCCAGTGCCAAGATCCCTTACACTGGGATGTTGAAAAATCAGTCAATAACCTTTAACCAGATTATTATTTCACTTTACACTGCATACAGAAAAATGTCAAGTCTTTCTAGTAATCTCAGATTACCGAAATGGGACTAATTAAAGTTGATAGAGTCAATTTAGGATAGAGTTCTTCCCTTTCAAGTTTCACCAAAAAAAAAATATATTTTAGCTTTAAGATTTTTCGTTAAATTTTATGTACGTGTGCTAAAGAAGTCTATGAGAGAGAGTGGTCCCTCGGAAATGCTTCAGCCCTTTGATATTTCCCAAAGCAAGTAGGCCTAATGCCGCTCCATTATTACCACATTGAATCTAGAACCACATAACCGTGACTTATGCTATGCAGGAGAAAGTTCTTTAATACACTGAAGACCTCTCACCTTAGTGTCCAGCATTTCCTATGCAGAAACTATGTGCAAATAAATCTGCATGGCAAGAACTGAAAGGCCACAGCTTCCCTAAAGAATCAAACAGATTCACGACAATCAGACAAGTGCTACACAGTTGTACAAATGCAGAAAATATGATCTCACTCTCACTCCAGGATATCATAGAATAAAGGGACCTTTAAAGGTCATCTAATCTACCCCCTCCCTGCAGTGGGCAGGGCAGGCAAGCACTTACTAAGCATATGCACAGAAGACATGAGACACATTTAACCATGCCTGGAAGTTTATCCTTTCCCATAGATACAGAGAAAGCACACAGCACGCAAACACATTTCCCCATACTTTTAAAACAGGACTTCCAGACATCCATGAAATCCAATAGTAGCAACTGGACTGAAAACATCTCACCTGGTAAGGTCTACAGACTTACAGAGACGTAATAATTGCAACATAAGAGGTATAAAGTCCTTGAAATAATCCTGGAAAAAAATCTACAGACTAAGCAAGAGAATGTGTCCAGGAAAACCATAAAACGTTAGCTCTGTGAATAACAGAGAAAGCCTATAATTTGATTATCTATATGTGCTCATGCTTGGGTCAGTATGTATGACGAAACAGCCAGGTAAAACCACAATTAATAAAAGACACAATATATAATAGAATAGATATACTATAACTTATAGTTACATGTGCTTTGTAAAAAATATGATGTGTAGTACATTACCTTTGAAAACATTTGTAAACAGTTTTCAGAAAAAAATCACCAGCCAAAGCATCACCTGGTACTGACATCTGCAGCTCTGCATCATGCATACCCCAGTATCACTTTCCAGTCTGGGGCAGAGAGGGAAGTTGGGACATGGCTAATCCACTGCCTGGATTCTTCAGCCAGTGACAGTCAATAGCTGCTTGCACAGGTTTTGTTGGAAAGGATACGAGCAGATAGAAAGCA
>NW_009731461.1:22272-24701 GCF_000703405.1 Apaloderma vittatum | reverse complement strand
AAGAGTGGGCTTTCTGTAAAAACACAACCATTTACATTCACAACATAAACCTATATGGTTGAATATTTGTGGAGTATAAAGCTTTAAAGAACTTGCAGACAAGTCGAGCCAAGAACGCACGCTGAACATACACAGGGAGAAAAAGAAAATGCAGTGACTTCATCAGACCATTGGATGATTTTGGCTGGCTAAGGAACAGAGCTTTTTTTTTTTTTTCCCCCTGCAGTTGTTTTCTATGCAGTCTTCAGCCACCCTGCAAAGGAATTAACATGACACCATGCTGTGAAACAAGGAAGTACTATGCATGCATTCCCCTATCACAGCATTGGTAAGATTCCTAAGAAATGAAAAGCACATCTACCTACTTGATTTCCATGTTATTTGGGGGTTTCACTCTACCTCCCGAGCCTTTTATAGAAGATTGTATCTTTATTTCTTAAGCCCTCGGCCTGCAACTGGATGTGCTGACAAGGATTTTAGGTGCGTAGACTTCTCAGTTGCAGTACACAGACTTCAAGTTACAAATGTAAACATCCCACTGCAAGCTCATGTGGTTTAAACTGGAGTAAATACTTCAGGATTATTGTTTTCCCTCCCTTCCTTTTGCCTTAAGGCTATTTAGAAAACACATTGCATTATGCACTTTGGCTTTTCAACTTTTATTCAAAAAGATAGATATGATTATGCACTTAATAGTTAGCTTTTACAATATAGTCTTACTTAGACCTGAGTTATTTTTTGAGTGAAGATAGTCCTTTTGATTAAGTAAGAGGTAAGAATGTAGATTATTTTGAAACACCGGAATACCTGATTTTATAATAGTAATGTTTAAAATAAAAACACAGTGTACCATACTCAATTGTGAGAGCTTTAGAAATATTTAGATTGTGCAGGTATTTTGTTTACAGTAATTTTATATGGCACAAAATGGTACAGTAAACAGGTCCTCATGCAGATGCACACATACAATTACTTGATACATTTCATCAAGAACAGCCAAAGCCTGATGTCCCCAAGACAATGTCACACAACCTTCAGACACTTAAGACTGCTGTCCCAGGTGTGGTAACAAGACCCCGACTGAGTCCTTCCACAGCAAAAAGTTTTGTTGATGTTGTCCTTATGTCAGCACTTACTGAAACTGGAAGAAAACAAACTCGGGCACCTTGGTTACCGATTTAAAAAAATTAGACCCTACATAGTGCCAAAGCCCTTCTGTAATAGCCAGTGGGGAAGACTGCTCTAGAGGTTGATGTTTTTAAACAGTTTGTTGAGCTGCGGACAGGCTAAGCTAGAGCTGCCTCCCTACCAGAGAGTAGGAGGGAGGCAGGTTTACAGCGTGCCCTTACTGTCCCAGTGAGAAGGGAAACGGGTCTCAGGATCAGTGAATGCAACATGATGCCAAAACACATGGTCCGATGGGGGAGATGACTGGGACCACTGACATGTGGGCTGTGTGTGGGCGTTACTGCTTTTTTCTGAAGGCAATGCAGCAGGTACCTCACTGCACCATGAAGTCCTCTACCTGCAGATGTGTGTAAGCTGCCTCCTCCACCCCCCAGGACCTCTTGCAATTGCCTAAGTTGGGTTTCCTCCCCCGCAAACACACATACACGCTACCAGTACAACCAGACATTGCACCCAGGTACAGAAAATAAATTAAGGGTATTTAAAATAATGGCAGTGTTCTAAAGTTTTTAGTCATTTGGGAGGGGGAAGGAGATACACAAACTCTGTTGAACAGAACAGCTCATGTGAAGCAAAACCTTCCAAATTACAGGATAAATCAGGAATAAAATTATTTTATTAAGCCACAACATAAGGCACATTAAACAAAGAAAACAACTTCCACACATCAAAATAACTCTTGCTTAAACCCAGAAAAGGCAATGTAGACATAGAATAAAAGCTTTATTCTTATCCTACCTCCATAAGACAAAGATATAAGAACACATCACCTCTTTGCCTTGCTTTGAAGGCAGACCAGCCCATGACGAGTTTGAGCCAGTGCTATATCTACGCCTTCAGCAGACCTTTGAAGATTTAGTAAAGTCTTTATTATTACTGCAGTGTGTAAGAGCTATGCATAGTTAATCTACATGAGGGATTCACAATATGAAACACATTGAAGTTGAAATAAATATTTCTGTAGTTCTCTCATACCAAAAGCAAAGGAATTTATCTATCAGAACTCATACATTTGCACTTACTTCAAATCTCATGGAACAAACTAGTGAAAAATAAAAACATGCATGTCTAAGGGCACAGTTTACTGTGGACTGAATAATGACCTTTTGTGTTTACAAAATCAGAACTGTTAAAACAGCTTAGAGCATGAATTAAGCAAGTAAACAGTTAAGTGCTCTTCTTTTCTGCTGCAGAGTTGTAAGAGCACTCCAAAAGGCTAAGAATTTGTAATTGTATAGACT
>NW_009731461.1:0-22260 GCF_000703405.1 Apaloderma vittatum | reverse complement strand
ATTAGGTTGCCTGTTCTGTGACTTCCTGTCCCAGCCACTCTGTACTGCAAAAAGTCCAGCTTAAACACCTGATGACATAGACTGATATTGAAAATGCTGAAAAAGCCTGTCCTTCCTATGCCAATGACAGCAAATATCAGCTCAGACCACATGTATGCCCCACACTTGAACACTGAGGGACTTGTGAGTTTTCTAGATGGCTAGCCAAGCAGGGGCTCTCTGTGCCCTTCCAGCACAGTGGTACAGACATACAGAAAGGAGTCACCTTTATCAAATCTGTAATTCGAGTTCCCCAGGACCTTATCCCATTGCTGCCACAGGCAATCGAGAGCAACGTGCTCAAGCCTCTCATTTCAAGGACAAAGAGGCAGTACTCGGATTGCAATCACTACTTCAGAGCTCCAGGTCGGAGAAAGGAAAGAGCAAAATAAAGAGAAAACTTGTATTTTAGTTAGCCAACATCTGCTACGAAGATGCTAAAAAATGATGACTAGATATTGAGTGAAGGTCACGAGGCTTATCTAAGAATATAGGGGGAGATAAACAGACGGGGGAAGGGGGAGGGGGAGAGAGAGAGGGAGAAAGCACGAGCACTGCAGCAAAGAAGCTACGCTCAGCCAATACATGCTGGCACTTACCATAAAAATAGAAAGATCCAAAGAGAATCAGATTAAGGATCCTTTTTATCTCTCTTCAAAAGAAAGATTTCCGCATGAAGCTCTGAACACAGCTGTCCAGGGAAAAGCAAGGTAATATGATGATACAAAGAAAACACTAACACACAAACGGTAAGTCCTTTCACAGCCTTCCAAAACGTGCAAGCAGTTTGTGCTGAAAAACCAAAGGTAAGAAGTCTGAAGACGACTCCTACAGAACACTGCAGCTAAAACAGACTGCTGTATTTCCAGTCACTCAGACCGCACTCTTTTCATCTTCATCTTCTCACCGTTACTTACATCCTAGAGGTGGGCTTGGGGGTGGGGAAAAGAGATTTCTCCTCCAAGTAGAAAGGAGCGCAGGAACGGCATCAGCATTTTTAATCAGTGCCTGGGAGTACCCAATCAGAGGGACTGAGCGGTGCCAGCGTGACAGCTGTCCAACGCGGGGCAGCTTGGCACGCCAGCCGCCAGCCCGGTCCTGGCTCGCTCAAGCCCATCGATGGGGCTGGTGTGCTTCTTAACCCCAGCAAGGTCTTCTGTGCCCACACACAAACAAACTGCCTTCGTGCCCTGAGTCACCTTCTCCTACGAGGAGCAGCGTTTTGAAGGCTACAAGCTCTTCGGTGTTGCTGTTCTGCCAGGCTGCTTTCTACCTCCATGCAATAGCACAAAAGCAGGAAAAGTTTGGAGGTTTAAATATCAGCATCATTTAACTTGCTATTTATGAGCCAGTATCTTCCCTGTATAAAACACGTTAACTGATTCTTCCTCTTCAAAGGTTTCTCTTTGGAGCAGAAGGAAGTCTGTCAGAGATTTTACAGCGTAGCCGCGCTGCTGTGAACTGCCTTGTTACAGCCGGCGCTGGTTTTGACATGACATCATAGACCCCGGACAGCACCTGCTTCACAGAAAATACACAACTAAGGTCCCTTCTCCCCCCCACTTGCCAAGATGACAACAGGATTAAATGTTTGTGCTGCTACCACACTACTGGACACCAAAAAAAAAAGAAAAAGCAAAAAAAAAAGGCTTCAACTTAATTTGCAATAAGGATATCGAGGATCTGGAGACAAACCTTTCCCATTGAACCAATCTGCACAGGGGAGTGATGTAGTCACCATTAAAGCTACTAAACACTTTAAATTCCAGGGAACACTCTAAGACACAAATGCCTGCATTTGACTGTGGGGCAGAAATTCTGGTCCTCCTGCACAATGGCGTCCATAGTAAAGCAAATCTGAATAGAGCATGCAAGTTTGCATTTACTTAAAGCAGACATTCAACCAGTCGGTGAAGTTCGATGCTTACCTTTACAAAACATTTTTAAAAGTCAGACTTGGATTTCTGCTGCACTGCAAAGTAAACATGAATATCATATCGTATCATATCATATCATATCGTATCATCCACCTGATATTCACATTTCAGAAGATGAAAAGTGTACATAGTTTAAGGGGTGGAATGAAGGAAAAACAAACCTCAAAGCATTCCCAGTGGTGGTGCCCAAGTTTCTTGATCAGTATCAAGCCCTTGTAGAGCATACTGCGTAACAACATAAATCAATTGGGGGGGACTAAGATAAAATAAATTAGATGTTTCACAGACTGAAGTGCAGACTAACAATCTGAAGAGCAATTTAATAAAACTAAGCTGCACTGAAAGGTTTGAAAGTATGAATGTAGTGCAAGAGCACACGAATTCCACTAGTAGGCAGCAATGATTTTCAGACCACTAGGATGACATACCGTGTTGGTCATAACCAAAATTATGATTTTTTCTTTTTTTTTTTTAAAAAAAAAAAAGTTTCTTGCTTCAGATGACAAGACATTGGAAGGTCCATTATTTTCTTGCATTTCATTTAGGTTTCAACAGGCTTGTTTTGTGCTATCAGCAAAATATGCATGATATTTATTCTTCCTTTGCCATAAACATTGTTAGTTCAAAAAACACAAGGTAACTGGCATGAGAGATAGAAGGCATGGGTGAAGGACAGATCAAAAGAATTAGTAAGAAGGGAAGGCAATTACCACATACAAATAATGCATGTGGGATAAATAAAGATGCAGGTAACAGCATGTATACAAATAAATAACCAAAATTAAAAATATAGTCAATATAGGAGTGAGCAGAAGAAAAGGAGGAAACAGCAGAAGAAAATACATTTCAACTCTGCTGTAAGCTTTCAAAACATATTGCAATGCTAGCAGAAGGATTACTATTTGACACAACACATGCTTGGTGAAATAGGCAGTTTCTGTTTCAGGAAACAGAGCATGGGAGACCTTCGAAAAGTGTCTCAGGATACCCATTACAGAAGAAAGACTGCCCATGCGCACCCCTAAGATCACATTTTAATATTCATTCTACAGCCATAAAATAATAGGGTTGGGTTTTTTTCCTCCATGTTACAGAGTCAAGGTTCTGTACTAGGCATTAAACAGAGGAAAAATCAGAAACAGGTCCCTTGTAAAAAAACCCCTCAATTCCCTTTTTTATTTGCTATAAGGTTGCGTGATAGAAACAAACATTGGTGTAGCAGCTCTCTGGAGAGAAGAAAGCCAGAGTATAGGCAGAATTTAGTGGACAATGCTATGAATATTTTGCAATGAGTCTCATAGCAAAGACCTGAACTTCATAAAAAGGAACAGACTGGGGGCTAGGGGTGGGTCTGTCCCTCACTTTTCCCACATAAACGTGGTAGATATGAAAAGAGGCAGCACCCACAGAAGTAGGAAGAGCTGCTGTGATTCCGTCCACATGCTCTCTGGTGACAGCTATAATGAACCAAAAGCTACGGAGAAAGGCTAATAGAGTCATTAATTCAAGCTTTCAGCTAAGAGCAGAGAATTGAACACTCAAGTCATTTAGGTTTAAGCTCCTACTGAGGCCACCTTCGAGAATTTGGATGAAGTCTCTGACAGATGTTCAGGGAGGATTTAATGCGGAGTCCATATATCTGGTGATGCTTTGATTATAGCTGAGGGAATGGTAGTAAATTCCCCTGGAAACCTATTTTTTCCTCTCCTTCATTTGCAGATGGTCCTCTCAATATGCTTCAATCTGAGGTTGGGAGGCCATAAGCATGTGCCAGGGATGCTGTCAACCTGCTTAAGTGTTATCTTTCAAACCGTTTAGACACTAGGAGTAATGTGGGGAAAAACACACATAGGTCCCCAGAAAAAGGTAATTCTCTCCTCCATTTCCATGGAACAACTGCTGCCTGAAAAAAAAAATAATAAAAAATTACTGAAACTAGCTGTTCTTCTACACCTAGTTAGAGAGAAAAACCTCACTTTTTCTTTGTGTGTGAAAGAGAGCCAAGAACATGCTGCCAGTCAAAATAGAGGCTTGTTTTCTCCCACCTATCTACCTGTTTGTCCAGAAAGCAAAAGGAACTCAGGACCAGGTGGTCCAGAGCTGTTCTCCTCTTTCTTCCCTAATAATATATGGGAAAACAATTCAAATCAACATTCCTAAGAAGAAAAGTGATAGCAAGAATTCAGTAATGCTCCAATCTCACTGCTGGGGCCTCAAATGAACTTTCAGCTGCTCAGAAAGAAGTGAAGGATTTAGAGAAGGTACAAGGGAGATGGAATCTGCCTGGGTGCAGGTCTCCACTCAGCATTGCACATCAACAAATGAACCTGTGAACAGGACACATTGCTGACAGGAGGGGGAAGAAGAAGAATGATGTATAAAGGAATAAAACACAGATTTCAGGGAGAGGTGTGTAAATTCTGAGTGAGTAATTCAGGTGCAAGCATTCTCTTTCTCCATGCTGTCAGGATCACTCCCGCATGCAGAAGGAGTTTTCCATAATCTGAAGTAAATGAAGCAGATGAGAATGAAAGAGTAAGAAATGTGTAAAATATTCTTTCCCTGTTTGGTCAGAGTGCTCATGAGCCTCTCCAAGGCATTTAGGTATAGCTCTGGTGCCCAGTATTGAGCACCATGATGAGAGCAACAAACAGGCAAAGTTTCTGCTAACTTTTTCTTGGCTGAAAGCAATGGAGAAAAAATTAGCACTTGGTACTGCTCAGTTTGATCATCCCTAACTTTCCAATTTTGCTTTCAGTTATCAGATTTTTAACCTCTATAACCATCTATTGAACACTGACAAAAATTTTCTCCTTAGTTGTCATCTTGGTAGCTTTAAACATTTTCCAGCCTATTAGTCTGTCACATGGTACTTTTGCAAACTTTCATGTTTAGGTAGAGGTTTTTTGGTTGTGTTTTTTTGAGGTTTTTCTGTAGGTCAAGTAGGAGTAATAAAGAAAAAATACTGTAAAGCACACTGAAAGAAGGTATCTTTATGCTGGTTCTAAAGTAATTTTATTTATGGTTTTTAATTAGAAACCATTGAGTGAATACTGGAATGCGGATATTTTCCCCCTAAACACAGAATTTTTCCACTTCTAATATTATTATGAAAAATTCTACTATTCCTACAACAGAACTACAACAGACCAACACATTTCAAGTAAAAATTCGATTCCTAACATACTGCAGAATTTTTCCTTACCTTTTTTCTACTGTATTAAATACATGTTAATATTTATTGCTGTCAATATGGCAAATATTTTTACTATTTTATTATTTTTATCTTACAGTTATGAAAAAGCCAAATTTTTCTTAGTAAGACTTCACTCTTCAAAATGTCATTTCTTTGGAAAATAAATTTTCCTAGAAAAATTATTCATAATTATAGAAAAGTGACTTCATTTTTCAAATCTCATAACAATGAAACAGGAATTTTCAATATCAATCTGAGAAAAAAAGAGTCATCACACTCTATTTTCTACAAAAGTGAGTTTCACAAGCCTTTGTTCATGCTGTTGATGTACCCCTTGAAATTGAGTAGAGAGGGTTTTGTAGTGCACGTATAGATGGAAAGGAACCAAAAACATCCTGGATTTTTAGAAAAATATGTTGGTTAAGCAAAATCAAAATGACCACTAATAATTTCTACCCTAGATTTCATTTTAAATCATCCATACAGTACTAAAAATATCCAGATAGAGGAGAAGAGAACAAGCAATTATCTAGAGACACTTTCATTTCTGCAGCATAAGTCTAAATCTAACACAGGTGGGAAGCAGTACAAGTAACTGACAAGACCATGTGGATAGAAACAACGACTGCCAACTATGGGATCTCTAATTCTGATTAGAAAGCTTCTAAGGCTTTATTCCTTAAGAGTTAAAAAAAATACATAAGCTTTTCAATGCTGAAGTCAAAATCCCTGGAAGAAAAGCAGTTCATAAAGAAAAACTCAAAAAACCCAAGCCCTATGTTTCTTTGCCGCTACTTGGCAGAAAAATCTGTAATGACCATGTCTGCACGCTAGAGACTTAGTCTAAAAAGAATTTATCTAGGGAATAGCAGCAAGCTCCCCATAGGGATTATTTTCACTTATGGAGAATTTTCCTAGCTATTTTATGTAAAAGAAGTTATTGCAGATAACTTCATTTTGGGAAAGGGACATAAATTTGCATACCCATATTCATAAAAAAACCCCAACCAATCAACCAAAAAACAGATAAAAAAGAAAAAAGCAAACAAATCCCCCCTCCCCAAACCTAAATACAATATTTTTCATTTCATAATCTGCTGAACATCAGAAAAATATTAAGTCTTTTCCTTAAAAAGTACAGAAAGCCATTTGGCCTCACATCTTTGTACTTTACTGTCAATACAAATAGAAAAGTTTGCATTTATTTGAAAAAAAAAAAACCAACAAAAAAGAGAAGTCTTTCCAGGATGGTTCATTGGAGAGTGATGATTTGGACTATGTGAAGGATATAAACTCATAACCTGTAGGTTAGTTCCTAGCATGGATAACCAAGACGATAGTCCGTCCAATAAAGGATTAAATTGGAGCCCACATATCTTTCACTGCTGAAACTTAGAAGCTCTGTCCCACCCTTTACAACAGAAAAATAAAGGAACATTTTTAAAGCCTGCGACAACATTTTCTGTCAACAGACTAGGAATTTAGGGTGAAGACGAGATTAAAAAAAAGCTTCTTTAGAATGAAGGGTGATTTCAGTGAGGTTTTTTAAGCACTGAATTACCAGCATTAGAAGATGACAAGATCTAAATGTTGGTGAAGATTCAGACGTTAAGTGTGCTGCACTGGACAAACATGACAAACTTTTAACAAAGCATGTAAAAAATTTTTTTTATATATATATACACACACACACACTTCACATATCCCCAGATATCTTTTTAATTTTTGATTGCAGACCAAAGAGGAGCAGTAGGACTTTTTTACCTGCAGGGAGACAGGCGTGTTACATGAGGTCATGCAGCAGAGAGAGGCTGCAACACGGAGCTCCTGAGCAAAAAGGGGGAGAAAGGCGCCACCTAGAAAGCAAAGGGTCAGATGCCAGGAACAGACAGGCCCCCAGATACCCACTGATAAAAAACTGTGCCAGACCACTAGTCAAATCAGGCGTGATCATATACTGACCATTCATATTCATGAAAGCAGAAAAATTAATTAATGTTAATGCATGGGTAGGGACATAAGAATGACCATAGCAGAGCATCACCTGGTGATCTGTGCCTTGTTCACAGTGCACCACTGTTTCCATGATACAGCTCCACAGCTGCATCCAGCCCTACATGTAGTGTAATTTGCAAAATAGATGGTGAGAGGACTTGCAAACAAAACATTAAAAATGCGACACAGGAGTATGGGAGAAAGCATTACCTGCTGAAGATAGGCCACCGAGATTTGGAGGGCAGGCCCATTGAGGTCAGAAATCACAAAATGAAGAATCAAACAGAAAAAAAAAATATCAGACAAGCACTTGGAGAGTTTACAATAGCAGAGGATGTTGCTGAGCATGTAAACACTTGGCACCGTCACTGCTAACTTCCAAGGGACTCAGATACAGTATCATTTATATTAAAACACAGTAACAAAGAATGTCTCTTCATAGAAATTATTCAAAGTGTTTCATTAACTCTTGATTTGAAGTTTACTATTCCTTTATTAAAGGACACAAATCTTATCTGAAATAATCAAAATCTAAACTGATCTAAGATGTCCCCGTTTTCAGTGGGGGGCTGGACTGGATGATTTTTAAATGCCTTCTAACTTAAATTACACTACAGCTCCAAAGAAAACCCAAACCTACTCCAAAAAACAATGAAAAAAATCTCCCAAATGGAAATAAAACAGCAGCAAAACTGATAATGATCATCACTAGTAATAAGCATAATCATAACCACTGATGGACATATATGCACACAATAATCAAAGAGTCTGAATATCTTTAACTAGTATTTCAGGCAGAATCAATATGAGAATTTTATTCTGGATTCTTACTTCCAGAAAGGACCCACATAAAAGACCACATAGTGAGAAGTTCCAAAAATCGGCTGATCAGACTCTGGAAAGTGATCCCATCTAATGATATTTTAAATACCACCATGCCTACTGATGCTGGTATGAATGCCCCATATCCTAGTCCCTTATCGAAGTGAAAAAGTGTTTTTCTTCTACAGAAATATTTTAAGTGCATCTTAGAAATTATTTCTGAGAACGGGAACATATTTTCTAGATTAACTTACTGCTTATTTAGCTGGTCCGTTATTTTAGCTTATTCAGAATCACAGACCATTTAAACTAGCTCCATTTTCAGCATTCAAACTTTGAAGTGTAGGAATGCAATAGACGAATTAACCATAAAGACTCTTGATTTACTTGAGTTTTCAGACTTTTAATGGATTCTTAATTCAAGAAAAATAAATTCTAGAAACATCACCGTTAAAAATCCTCTTAGATCTCTGTAATACCAAAAGCAAGAGGAAACGAAAACAGAAATCCCGAAGTAGTTGATATGGTTGGAACTATACTTAAAAATGCATCACTCCAGGCCACATTCATAAATACTGCCAGCCACTGACAACAGCATTTCAAAACAACCTTTTACTAGCACCTCACATCCCCTTGTAAAAGATCTTTTGAAAAGAGCTCAAAAGAACTGGCTCCCCACCAAGAAATAAATGGAATAACATGGCACTTGAGACCTAATACGATGGACAAAATGCAATAAAATGAGTATCTGTTTGTGATGAAAGTATTTTTTGTCTCTTTACTGATGACCATCCCTGTCTATACCCCAGTAGCACATAAAAATGCATGAACTGCAATACACAATTCATTATTTTTAGACCATTGTTGTTTCTCCAGTGTAGAAAGTCACAAAAAGGCAAGAGTAGAGACATCAACACAACTGTTTCTTCAGCAAAAGGGCACTGACTTTGCAACGGTTCTGCTTACATGAGATTATTCATTAAATTTCACCTATATTCACTGATTCAGTTCCCATTTTCCCCTCCCCATCCAAATCCCTTCTGGCTGTGAATTTATAATTTATTATTTTCTTATTATTTTCATTGTAACTGATATTATCTTTAATTTAAAAATATTTCACCCGCTGTAGAGTACCCTTTCATTTGCAGTAAGGAAGAGGAAAGAGTTTAGTCTTGGATACTTGCTGGCAATGTGGAAGACAGCTACACATTGATGTGCCATCCCTGGAAGATGGTAGAAGTACCAAGTCCTACACAACTGAACAGAAAGAATCAGAAAGAAAATTAAGATGTAGTGCAACAGACCTGGTCCTCTAGCTGACTACAAAGAATTGATACTGATATCTGGAATTAATGTTGCTTCAGGTTTTAAGCAAGTTGCCTGAGACACCAATAAATCATATGCAAGGAAAGCAGATTATAAGTGCATGGATAACCCTGGTGGAAAAAAGCCTTGTGTTACTTCAAGATCTGGTAACTGCTGCTGTTACATTAAACTAAGATCCAGCAGAAAGACTGATGACTTACGTGCTGATTACTCTGCTGCTAAAGCATCATAGAAGCAGCAGTGTCCAGTTGACACTAATGATACGTTGCAATGCTCCATCTGCGGCTCCCCACGCACATGCTGTGGCAGGAACGTCCTGATAAAGTCAGATAACTGAGGAAAAGAAGCTGGAAATACTAACCAAATTTCTATATTTTCGCTTAGCACAATCCACCCTCAGCTCCCCCAATACCATCAAAGACTGTTTAATGACTTGGAAATATTAGCTGCCATTTGCATTTATATTTTTTCAGCTATTAGTACTATTCAGCTTAATTACTACTAATTACTGCAATCATCTGAAGTAAAACACTATTTGGAGATAGTCCCAAAAGCAGGGAGAGGTTTTGTATCCTGACGTGGCCTGTTTTTCTTTTCTTGTCTTAGCCTGAGAAAGGCTCCTTAAAACCCACAGATTCCCCAGACTGACTTTTAGACACACTCCGTACTTCCTATAGCCACAGATTCAGAACAACAATTTTCTAATGTTGCTGGTTTGCCTGTTTTATACCTAACAGATGTGAACTTGAAGTGCTAGTGTGGTCTTGGAACAAAAATTGTTTTGTTATTCAGATTAATGGCCATTTCCACACTAAACAAAGACCATCAGAAAGGGACTTAAGAAAAAAATGATCACCATAAATAGCTGTACAGCAACAAGTAATGATAAGCCAGAAAAAAAGATAATTTTTCACTTACTCATATGGAAAACCAAATGAGACTCTGATCAATTGGCTAAAATCATCTATGACATGCAGAAAATATATGAAACAAATGACTAATATCAAGCCTTACTTTTTTACCCTGCCTTTTCACCTTCCTCCCTCACATTTCAGTCACTTTATTGCCTGAAGCTCAGAAAGGAAGATTGTGGTAGATTTCCATAAAGCAGCAGAACAGTTAGTTTCACAGCCATAAACTCAGAAAGACACATTGCTAAGTTTAAAGGCAGTCAGACTCAACACACAGTTAAAGTCAGAAAAGCATCTTTCATTCATTCTTTCACATGTCCCCAGGAGGACGTTGGGGTCACGCTCTCCTAATCATTGCCACCACAGAGCAGGCTGGAGGAAAACAAGATGAGTTTTGCTCCCCAGTATCTTTCACTTTAACACCAGTTTCCCTTTCAGAGATGCGAGTTCAGGTGGTAAATTCCCAACTAGATGAAACACCTCTGTTTTCTGTTCCCAGCCTGAACTGGAACAAAGCAATTACAAAACCACCCTCCGGCACCAACTCAGGTCAGTGAGGAAGGTGACAGGGAGACCACCACCTTCCAGGGTGGCCAAGGGTGGGGCAGAACATTGATGGCCTTCACCAGGCCTGACCCTGCCCTCACCTACCACCTGCCAGCCTGGTCCAGCCTCAACCTCTCCCCAGGGAGATGTCTTATGATCAGGACTGCTCTGGTGCCACCCAGCTTCAGGACATTTATTCAGTAAGCTGAGGCCAGAAGGACTCCCAGAGCGGCACAACTCCATGCCCTCAATCACGGCCATCCCCCCCGAGGATGGAGGCACACCGAACCCAGTTCCTACGCCCTCTCCTTTGGTCAAGCTGAGCTGTTCTGCCCCTTCCATGAGCTTGCATTGAATGCCCCGTTTTTGCCACCTCTGCCTCCCTTCCCCTCCCACCTGTCCCCATGACCCCCCTGCCTCTGCTGAGGCAGTAGCCCTTTCTCGGAGAGAAAGGGGCTGCAAGCCACAAGTCCCACAGAAGAGACTGCAACACCAGCACCAACACAGCACAGGTTTCTTTTCACCAGAGCAGAATGGAAGCGAAGCCATTTCAGCACCTACAACACGTTTTTTCAAGTATAACATGAGGTGGTCAAGGAAGGACTGAGCTGTTCTTTTCACCTCTGCTTGCGAGGACACGCTAATCTATGCCAGACAGGAAAGTTTCTCCCTGTAACTTGGCCTCTCATGATACCAGTCCTTAAACTGCCCTTGCAGCTTGGCAGAAAGCATCTGTTCCCCTCGTTACACCTCCCAAGCAACTGCCTATACACACTCACAGTAATTGGAGGAATAACGCACATTAAGTTTGCCAGCTTCATTGGGATTCATTTTTAATAACAAGATTGAAAAGGTGAAAGCAGTGCAAATTTATTCTGTCAGAGCCAAAGGCTTGCTCCTGATGACAAAGTTGCAGGGCAGAACAAAAGAACCAAAACCAGTTTTATAAGATGACAGATCCTTCCCTGAGCTGTCACTTGAAAATCTTGAAGCACCTTTTTTTGCTGCAGGGGAATTAAAAAAAAAAGAAAAAAAAAAAAACAACAGGGACAACTACATCTCCTTAGAGCTGAGCTACCACGTTTCTCCAAGAGTAGGTAGATTTTCAGGTGGTTGCAGTGCCCTCGGAATCATCCTACTTCTTCATAAATAAAAAACCATCAGGAATATTTGTCATATGCTTACCTCATAAAACTTTCTCTTTTCAGTTTGCTTCCATCCCTCTACAGGGACTCACCACATTGCAGAATAAAAATGTAGAGGGCAAGTCTGGAATGCAAAGGAGCTTTCCAGGTATCCCACTGAATCAAATTTGGAGAAGTTTGGTTTTCCTGTACAGACTGACTTCCTCAGCGCAGACTCAAGCACAGAGTTTCTCAGCTGCAAATTGTTATTGAATAAAATGAAGAAGGGGGAAAAATGAAGAAGGGGGAAAAATGAAGAAGGGGGAAAAATGAAGAAGGGGGAAAAATGAAGAAGGGGGAAAAATGAAGAAGGGGGAAAAATGAAGAAGGGGGAAAAATGAAGAAGGGGGAAAAATGAAGAAGGGGGAAAAATGAAGAAGGGGGAAAAATGAAGAAGGGGGAAAAATGAAGAAGGGGGAAAAATGAAGAAGGGGGAAAAATGAAGAAGGGGGAAAAATGAAGAAGGGGGAAAAATGAAGAAGGGGGAAAAATGAAGAAGGGGGAAAAATGAAGAAGGGGGAAAAATGAAGAAGGGGGAAAAATATCTTCTGAAATCTGAACATGTGAACCAATCATCAGAAGACTTCAAGATTTTTAAATACTTGAAAGTGTTTCCGTGGGTACCCAACAATACAGAATGTCCAAGTTTCTTGCATTTTGAGACCGTTATTCCAACCTCCTAGCAAAAAGTTGTAGCATCAGATTAATGCTCTGCAAACCGAATTCTTTCATTACTTCAGCTGCCAAAACAGTTTTCATAAGTAAAACCTCCCAGAAGACTAATATTAACAAATTGAACTAGTAAAGGTGCCATTGCAGGTCATGTGCACAGAGAATCAAATGCCCTCACTGGAGAGGCATCGACCAAGATACTGAGCATTCAAGACCTAGTCGATCGAAATATTTTAACGTTAATCCTAAAGCACACAAAAGCACCACTGAAGTAAAAATACTCACATGAGAAAACCACATTAGCTAAAATATTTTGCTAGTTCATACATGATGGTCTCAACAGTATATATTACTAATTGGCTTATTTATCTAAGAAAATGAACGGTGTCTTCAGAGGACCAAACATTAAGACCTCAAATTTGGCTAAGAAAAGGAAAAAAAAAAAACCAACTCTTTTAATAACTTTAGAAATATAAACATGAATAACCATTTATTAGTATTTTCAGCCTGGTTTTCTAATGCATTTACACTGATTAACTATTTAATTTTCCCAAAAGTGCTCTGCATAAAGACACATTCATATAGTTTATTAAATCAATAAATTCGTCACCATCATAGCAAAATCTACATGTACTAAGCAAATGTGCTGTAGAAAGCAAGACTATCTTTACTTTGTATAAGGTAGGAACAGGTTGAATGAAAGGGAGGAATTAAATACAAAAACAAATGCAGCAAAACAAATACCTTTGTAAAGATGAGCACTGCATACAGAATTGGAAGGTTATTTTATTTTCTTAAGACAGCCATGCACAGGATCTGCCAAATCAAGTGAGTCTTTATCGCAACAGTTGTTGAAACAGGTATAAACATATTTTTATATGAAATATCAAAGTCTGCAAATAATCACACATGCAAGCAATTCCTAGAAAAATGGCATGCTTGAAGCATACTGCATTTTAAGTTGCTTCAGAATGAAACCTAAATCAATGTAAAATAGTGTTAAGAATGAAATATATCTATTAAGTCTCATGACATTCTGTGTCATGTCTCCTCAGCTGCCAAAGAGAATTTTAAACAGTATGTTTGAAAACAAAAATATGAAGGCTTTTTTTTTTTTCTCAGTGAATCAAACCCTCCTCTGTATATGCCCGAGACTCACATAGATATTTTAAAGAATTACAAGCCAAGGTACTATATTCTTCCGCTAAAAAAGGATTCTATCAATAAAAAGTAAAAATATATTTGCTTACTCTTGAGATAGAAGTCACATGGGACAACTCACTCTACAGAACCTCAACAGCCCCTGCCAGCTTCAAAAGTAAATAGTGTGGCAAAATAGTGTGGCAAAATCCTACAGTACTTTCCACAGCTAGAGGAGGAAGAGGAGACTTAGAATGCACACAAAAAGTAATGAAAAAAGACAGTATCGCTGTCAGATACAATTCTGATTAGCAGTACTACCACCTGATCAGGAAACACTATATTGAAAAGTGTTGTATTAGTTTTATGCTAAGATATATAACTCTAATAAACATTGACAAAGAATTCATTGAAAATAATATTAATTCCTTATTTAAAGAAAAAACATGTATATTACCAGTCATGTTTTCATGCATTTACATTTTTTTGGAGATGGATTGACTATTATTTTAATTTTCAGTCAGTAAGTTGCTCTAAATAAGAGTAAAAAATGTGTTCATGATCCAAGAACAGTATCATGGTGCTCATGAATCTGCAGACATTGGAAAGACTACATCCTAAAATATGCACTGAAACTACCTTATTCCCGTATCCATTTTCCTTTATGCATAAGTCCATTAAATAAGAATATCAGGGGCCAATTTCTGTGAAGATAATCTTATCTGAGGTTAGTCTGAAGTGTCTCTGAAGCTGTTTCACTGAAGCTTACATCAGTCAATCCCCAGATTTTTACATAAAGCCATATTTATTCAGTAATTGGTGGTTCTTCTGGGTTCAGCTTTCAAATATTTTCTGCCTGAGTCACATACCTGAGCTCAGAAAACCCTTGACTGACAGAGTTTCAGTAATATTTTTAACAAAATCTTCTAACATAACACAAAATTTGGGGTTGTAAGTTATATGAAGATAGTGTTTCTGGACTAAGAACCTACAAGTCTCAGACATGCATGAATAACTTCACCGAGAACATGAAACTGTGCTGGATGCCTGAACATTTACAAATGCGGAGACATTATTTCTACAAATTGCCAGCTTCAGCCACTGCTTTACTGATGGAATTTCCCATATATTCTTTGAAGTAACTGGTGTTTAAACTTGATGCATGTCCAACGAATTAAGCATCGAATTCCTTTGCTATAGCTTCCATTTGCATCTTCTAGCCTTACATAAAGACCTTGTTCTAGAAAAATGAGTCACTATTTTGCTGAAATAAGTATTTTACTGAACTTTATAGACAAATTTTCATATTTTGCAGTTTCCTCCTTTCTATTGTCTAAAACATAAACTACAGAGCAGAAAAGGAAACGGAAGAATTTGAAGAAATAATATGGATCCTTACTATAATCAGAACTCAGTATAAAGAACTTAGATATACAAACTCTTCATCAAAAGCCTGGTTTCCACGGTGACCAGCAGATCCTCTGCTGGTTTGTTTTGCTTTTTAAAAGACCTTGCTCTTAAGTGTCACCCATCCCCACAATCAGGATGCAAAATAAGCTCAGAGAAATGTGAATTTTTTTTTTTTCTCCAATATCTAAACTAAGTGGAGGACTCAGATGCCCACACAGCATGAGCGTAATGCATGGTGCTTTTTATGTAAAGCAATGTGATCTGCTTATGAAAACTCTCCCATCCAACACAGTTACTAGTAGCTACTGTACTTGGATGAAAATGTTCATCAAAGAACTCTTTAAAGCTGTCTGGATGACAGTGACAAGCAGATGAACCATTGCTTAAGCTCATCACATTCCAGCTTTAAATTATGTAGGAAAAGAAGTTAAAATTTGGGGTGCTAGGTCAGACTAGAAGCCTTCCAATCCACTTGCTGAAGCATTCTGTCCCCAGTAATTGCCAGAGATCATAACCTCCTGCCATCTATAATATTATTAAAAGTGATCACTTCTTCCTTCACCCTATAAACTGAATAATCATACCCTGCTAGCCATGAGAGAAAGCCCATTCTAACTTAAAAATGAGCTGAGCTCATGACTTCCTATATGTACCCATTTAGCTTTCCACTTTTGTTGTTTCACTTGGCTTACATAGTTACTTCCCCACTTGCCACTCATGATATTCAATATCAAGAAAGATTAAAAAGCATTGTGCCTCATCTTCTTGCATAGGAGGAAACACCAATCACTGGGACGGTCAGATGCTTTTCTTGTCCCCTCAGTATCAGCTGTAAAAAATACATATCCCCAGATTATTTCAGTTTTCAAGCAGTTTTTACAACTAAAATTATCAGTAACCCCTAATCACTATGAGTTTATGTATAATTCAAAATGTATATAGTATAGACATAGCCTACTCCTCATAGCAAATTGCATCCTCTACTCAGCTGCCCAGCAAACTCAACATCTAACTCAGATCCACATCCTATTTTTAACAATGACTCATTTAATTTCATCCTCACCCTCTTGTTGTCTCAGTTCAAGACTGTTATATAACTCAACCAAGTGAAATATATCTAAACATTTTTACTTTTACAGCTTCATTGCCTGTTCATAATTTATGGCAGGGATTCCTTTTACTCCAGTATAACAGAGGATGTTTACTAATACAGGTTCTAAACTATCAGCTCTACCAATAACAGAAAAGACAGAATTTTGTTTAATCTGCTATCATGAAGATCACCTGGAGGGGTCGGATTTCTGCTCTGGTGACTGCACAGCAGTTGCATAATGGCTCCACCTTTATGTTTCTTCCTCACTCAACTACTACCCACAGAATACTATAGTGTAATATCTGCCAAAGAACCACAATAACTAAAAAGAGCGCCTATTTTCAACCAGCATTAGGCACAGTGTGTTCTTATCTTTATGTATGGAGCTGTACTGATGCTCTTCCTTCCCCTACAAACTTAATCTCCAATAACTTAATTTCATTCTGCAGTATTTTCACCTCAAAGACTGAAGTTTTTCAAGGATGTGAATTATAGTATTTTTGGCAAGGGAGAAAGAAGCGTGCAGAGGAAGTATTTAAAAAAAAGAAGAAGGAAACATGCAGGTATTTGTGCATGAGGAGTGTTTGAATTTTAGTCCTGACATGGAAAAGATGACTGGGCTTTGACAACTTGCCATTTGCAAAGCAGCAACTACTTCTGTAACCCCAGATGGGTATCTGGTACGTGCATTTATTTATTTTGTTTTCTATGCAGACTACAAGGAGAAAGCACCCATTTGAGGGTATTTCTACAGCTTTATTTCCATGATAAAAGTGAAAAAAATGGGTAGGAAATAACAGACACCGCACAGAGAGCAGCGGTGCAACAACAATATAGAGCTTGTTCTATAAACACAGTAATACCAAAGGCAAACACATAAACTGACAGGAGGCAGCAGAGGGTGGTTCTAAAATATCTGTAAACAAGTTATGCTATATTTGCGTAACAGTTTTGTTCATCCTGCATTAGACTACCTTATACTGCAGTGCATTGATTCCAACAGTTTAAACAGAGTCCTGAATTCCAAGCACAAATTCAAAGTAAGGGGGCTCCTGCGCTCTGATAATTAAGATTTAGCTACAAGCATGTCAGCAGACTTAAGGATTCTGCATGAGATTTTTTGCTCCCCACAATAAATCCTTCTTAGTCTTCTCAACCAAAAGACATTGCTTACACATAGACACCATGGAAATATTAAAACCAATCTGACAAAAGCAAAAAGCTGCAGATATTCTACAGGACACTTGACTGGCCAGTGCCAAATAAGCCTCTTGCTTACCTACCACAGCAAGAGGCTCACAGCTGGAATCCAGCCACAGACCCACTCTCTTGAGTGTGGTGATCCACTCTCCCCTCAGCCCATGGACATTTCCCCATACCCAGGGGTATCCATCCTGACCACCATGGTTTGCTCTCCTTAGAGGTCTTGGTTTTAACCTTTTAGTTTCCAGAAGTCACAAGCTAAGTAAAGCACCTTGTCTGCAAGACAGCAGGTGGGAAACCACTTCTGCAGCAGCCAGTGCAAGTGAGAAAGCCACATGGAGCTTCCTTCAGCTCTCTCCTCCTCAGAGCTGAGCAGAAACAGGCTGAGGGAAATCAGAGGTACGTAGCTGGAAGTGCCTCTTTCCCAGAAATTGTATGAATGAGAAAACAAAATAATAGTTAGAAAAGAGAGGACAAATTCACAGTATGTACACAGAAGAAAGAGCAGGGCAGGAAAGAGAAGGCAAATAGGAAGACATTTCTAGAGATATGCAATGAATATTAGGGGACTGACTAAAGAGGAAGAAGTGTAAAATTGGAAGGAAAAATGAGTAAAGAAAAGGAAATACAGCAGGCGAAAGAATAGACAGCATTGCATTTTTCAAATCAGCATCTCTGTGGTTTTGTGTGGAAATTGATGATCCTTCTTTTAATGGGGGGACTGATGGGAAGCAAAACAAGTTATCTTAAACCAAGCTTTAAAGACATGGGAGGAAAACAAATAAGGTTTTTACTGGAGCTATTTTGTATACTTCATGCCATTTTAATTATATGGCTCTTGCACTCTGTCTCGGTCTCGTACTGCAGTGCTACACATGAACACTTCCTACTTGACATCTGAAACTCCAACACGTCCTTTCTTTTTCAAAGGACCCAAGACTACATTATCCATACCAAACTGAAAAGCCTTATTTAAAAAATATGTCTTATTTATGGTTTTCCAACATTAGGCTTGGGTTTATTTTGTTTTGAGTTGTTTTGTTGTTGTTTTCTGGTTCACTATCTTTAACATGACTATCAAAAGAAGACTTATTAGAATGTTTTTCACCTCATGGTTTACATGTGCTACATCCTCTAATGAGTGACAAAATAAGAATCATTCTATCTGCAGACACTTAATTTCTGTGGAATTTGAGGAAATGTCTGATTCCGAGTCTGAAAAAATAAGAGGATATTATTTAATAATTTTCTGCTTGTCTGATACCATACACTAGTATATGATTATAAAATATGATGTTTTGCATGGCATCAGTAAACTACTGCTAGATTTAAAGAGCTAATTAAATATTTCCTTCTCACACTAAGTCTTAAAGATTCTCTAGCGCTAGAAAGCTACATTTTGAAGAGTGGTACAGAGACACATCCTTATGAAAAAAGCAGTTCTTCTGTTACTAACCAGAACGCCATCCTTACACTTCTTTCCACTAACTGACTAGCATACAAAGCCAGAATATTGTCCAGTCTCTGTGAAATCTGACATTCAAATGAATTATTGTTGCATCAACTGCGTCAACGGACCTTACAGAAATGTATTCAAGAAAGAATAAAGCAACTAAAAAGAATCAAAAATTTAGCTACTACAGATTTGTATTTGGAAGTAGCAATTTAAGACTGTGTATTACAGTACCTCCCGAGTTTAAACTGAGGTGGAGCACCAGCGACGAGCAAAGGGTGGTATCATCAGATTCTGGTTTGAATTTGTCCAATAACGCGCCAGCCTCAGATCAGCAAAAAGGGCAAATATCCACATTCTAGATAAAAAGGCCAGGCCTTGTAGTTAGTTTCAAAATTAGCAGAAAAAGAAGGCTGGAGAGTAAATGCACTTCCAGCTCTAAAGACACTCTCCAAGGACAAGATACACACACTGATAGAGCAATACAGGAGGCACGTGCTAGCAATTCCAGTGTTAAATGCCTTCAACCAACAAAGTGAGATCAATCATAGTTAGCATTTCTAAATACACATGTTGTAACAGGAATTACTAGCTTGTTGTGCTTGTGCAAATTTTAGTTTCTCATTGGTAAGTACCATTAGCGAATCAGATAAATTGATTTCAAAGGCACAACTCTCAAGTCCAAAGTTAAGCACAAACTTAATTGCTTTGCTGGATAACAACCAGGCAGCTCAGCAGCTTCTAGGCTTGATCCTATGATAACGTTAGAAGGCTACAGAAATGTCACAGTTTTTATTTATTTATTTATAAACATAAGTTCTTTAGAATTATTTGTGCGCTTAACATAAGCCAGAATTTTGAGTAAACAATATTTCACATCTTTGAATCATAAAAGCATTCCTATTGGTAGCTAAAGCCTTGAAATTGTTTATATATGCATATTTAGATCTCTGGAAGTCCAGATTTAACGGCACTCTCTGTCCCAAGAGTCAGCAAGGACACTAATGTTACCAAAATACTTTCTGTTCTTTTAAAGATCCCAATTCATCATACTTACTGAATGCAGTATGCTTTTTACCTATTTTAGGTTTAGATTTAAATACACTTAGTCTCATTTTATTCAGGGGAATAATGCACACACTGCATTTCAGGAGCAAAAGATGACACAGCACTGCAGGAAAGGCATTCCATAACAAATTACACTCTAATTTTGATAACAATAGTTAGCAGTTGCCCTTCTTAACACTGGGGGATTCTGCTGGTGGCTGGATGGAAGGAATGAGAAAGATAAACCTCTCCTCTTCGTAGTGACACTAATTAGTGAACAGAGACATGATGCCTGTGTTAGCAGACAGGACAGGGCAGCAACAAAGGCAGGCTCTTAGCAGTCAGGGCACTGAGATGAGTTGCCGCAGTTGTCAACCATCTGCGTTGTTTCTTAGGTTCAGCTGACTTCAGAGTTCCCAATTAAGCATTTATCAAATGTGGGGTCTTTTTCCTCTTTATAAACCTCACGAGGAGCTATCTATTAGACAGTCACAAACTGCAGAAACCTACCTCTGTTCCACTCAGTTTTAAGATACTGTACAGAGAATACCAAACAAACCTCCCAGAATGGCCCCTGCCATAAAAAATAAAATAGGCAGAGAAGCACAAGCCGTCAGCAGCACTGCAAGTACATGAAGTTTTGCACTTAGCAGTTAAAAAGCACAGAAAATCAAGTAAGGGTTGCAACCAGAGATAACACAGATATGTTTTCTTTCTACTCTTCAATTCTATATTTTCATCAATCCCTTTGTAGCTCAAAGCCAAGCAAAAAGAGGGTACAACCTTAGAAATAACCATCACTTTTCCAATTCCCTTCATTCTGTCTTCACCTCCCTCTGATATACAGAGAGTATATTAGGACTCCTTAACAAAAATCAATGCTTAACTACAAACTGTTGAGAGAATTGTGCCACTGACTTTTGTTGGTTGGTTGGTTGGTTGGTTTTTTACTGGTTTAGAAGTTAATACTCACTCAGCTCCGTGGAAATGTTGTCTGGTTGCACCCAAACTGTTTCATATTGCTCTGTATCTTCAGTAACACTTTCGACTATGGTAAGGAGTGTCAGCACCATCTCGTGGCTCTCACATTTGTACGCAGTCCCCAGGAGCTCAGCAGTTGAGGAGCCCTTCAAATTAGCATTTGCCACTGGAACCCATTAACTCTCAAATGTTAAAACTAGCAGGTGCATGTCCAGGCTTGCTTAGCAGTTTCTTCAGACTCTGAAGGCTGGTGGTCGGGAAAAGTGAACAGATCAGATGCCTGTTCTTCAGAACTAGCTCTTTCCTGACCTTTATAAATGATTAAATTATTAAATAAGCAGAAACTGAAACCTGCTACCTTGTTTTTTCTCTTTCTGAACAACTTTTGTTTTGCTAGTCTAAACATGGCAATCTTTTTTTATTCTCATCTTGTAAGATGAGCTCTCCTCTTTCATGTGGTTCTGGTAGTTCTTCTCTGCTTAAGCTCCAGTACCTCTCTATTCTTTTGAAAATAAGCAGTCAATTTGTGTAAACAACTTTAATCTCTCCCTCTGTGTCAAATATTTCACCTGAGACACCCTAGGCTTCCTATTTGCTTTTTCACAGCTGCAGCACACTTCTGATTAGTAGCTGGATTAATCTTCCTCCACCATTTCCAGCTGAGGACTCCCAGCTCACAGTGAAAGAAAACGTTGCTGCTATGTGTGGTCCTGAAACCTGCACTGTTGCATTTCACTTTGCCCTTATTCTGTTCCCCAAAGCCATACATTTCTTCCTACCTGACTTTTAGATTCTCTTCTGTAGAGGTGATGTCTCCCAGCTTAGACTCATGAGCACTTCCCATCAATGCGTTCCTCCTTTCCAAGCAGAAGCCATCCATAAAAATATTAACTTTATTTCCAAACCAGTACTGGGAAAACTCCACTATTAATCTTCCTCCTGTTCAGTACACCCAGTCTCAAGACTGTTGTCATATCCTCCTCAATCATCTACTTATTCACATTACAATTCTTCTAAGTCTCGTTTTTCTCCAGGTGAACAAATAACATCCTAGGCATGCCAATACTATTCCTTTTACAAAATTCAGCTAACATTAGATCTATTGCATTCAACTGGTTTACATCTAGCCTATCAAATAAATTTAACTGGAGTCCTACACCATACTACAAAGTAGTCAGTGTCACAAATTATTCCTTTATATAGCTTTCTGCTGATATTGTGTGATTTAAAACAGGCCTTACAAGCTGTGTGACACAAGATAGCTCTATCAAAAATGGATGAGGGATTAGAGAGCGTTGTCAGCAA